>NC_069508.1:209895711-209935711 GCF_027579735.1 Bombina bombina
AATAATAGCAGTTTCCTTCACACGTGTGGGTTTCAGGGGCTGCCTGCCAGGGCACAGTGTCACCCCAGTGCAACTCATATCTGGTGTAACAGTAGTGTAGATTTAAAAAAAAAAACACTTTTTTGAGTGTGTTAAATAATAGCAGTCAGTTTCCTTCACACGTGTGCGTTTCAGTGCCTGCCTGCCAGGGCACAGTGTCACCCCAGTGCAACTCATATCTGGTGTAACAGTAGTGTAGATTTAAAAAAAAAAACACTTTTTTGAGTGTGTTAAATAATAGCAGTCAGTTTCCTTCACACGTGTGCGTTTCAGTGCCTGCCTGCCAGGGCACAGTGTCACCCCAGTGCAACTCATATCTGGTGTAACAGTAGTTTAAATATAAAAAAAACAACACTTTTTTGACTGTGTTAAATAATAGCAGTCAGTTTCCTTCACACGTGTGCGTTTCAGGGCCTGCCTGCCAGGGCACAGTGTCACCCCAGTGACACTGGGGTGACACTACCTGATCGATACAACATCATACCTGATGTTTTAAAGCACGTTATTCCAAACAATTTAGGAATGTTAGGTGATTTAGGCCCTTTATGGGTTAAAACCTGACTCTGCATCAACTATGTAATTTTCCATGGGAGTTTTGCCATGGATCCCCCTCCGGCATGCCACAGTCCAGGTGTTAGTCCCCTTGAAACAACTTTTCCATCACTATTGTGGCCAGAAAGGGTCCCTGTGGGTTTAAAAATTTGCCTGCCCATTGAAGTCAATGGGTGTTCGCCCGGTTCGCCGGTTGGCAAACTTTTGGGGAAGTTTGAGTTCGCTGTTTGCGAACCCAAATTTTTAGGTTCGCGACATCACTAATGAACATTTGGATTTTGTAATATAATAAAAACACATAAGTTTAAAATATAAAAAAAAAGCAGACATACGTTTGACAGAGACATGAAATATACAAGCACCTGGCAAAGAGTTGCTTGTGTGACAACAAACTCCTGTTAGTTATAATGCTTCACATAGCAACACATTTGATTATGCATTGATTCCAGTGGATGAGTAAACAATAAGCCTTTTTTCATATCTTTAATAGATATATTTATAAAGAAAGACAAATAGATGGGTGGATATAGATAGATGATAGACAGACAGACAGAGATAGATAAATAGACAGACAGACAGAGACAGACAGACATAGATAAATAGATAGACAGACAGACAGACAGATATAGATAAAAAGACAGACAGAGATAGACAGACAGACAGATATAGATAAATAGATAGATATAGATAGATATACAGTAGATAGACAGACAGAGATAGATAGATAGATAGATAGATAGATAGATAGAGTTCTGTTTTACTATATTTAAAGAAATGTCAGATACCACATTTTATAAACAATAATATTTAAATGGATGCTATTTTACTGTGAACTAAAATTTGTTTTTCGATTCTAGGTCCCCCACCTACTGCCAGCCCAGGAACACTGTAAGTAAATTCTTTTTTCTTGTTGTATTTAAAGCAATAGAAACTATTGGTCAAAGTGAGCACTTTAACTTTAAGGGACATTGATCACTAAGGGCCAGATTTAAGGCGGACAGTAGCGTACATTTTTGCCCTTGTCAGCCTGGCTTCTTGTCTAGCAAGCAGCAATACGAGCAATACACTGCCACATTTACCATTGCACACTACGGCTAGTATGCAAAACCACCCCCTGCTTGCGCACAGGCAATCGCTTGCAAGCAAGGGCCGTCACTCTCCCTGTTCAGAAAATTCTGGGGTGATTGAAGTGCGCCACATAACAGGTGGGGAAGTGGGTTAAGAAGCAGCTCTGATGACCACTGCTTCTTGAATCTCGGCTACTGACCTGCAGCCAACGGTGCTATGACCCCTTAATAAATCTGGTCCTAAATACATTTTAAAAGAATAGTTTTGAGATTATTCCCACCCTCCCTCTAGTCATAAATGCTGCCATGTTGAAATCTATCTTCCACTGCATTTCAGTGCTGAGCTGTTTGCATAATGGTAGCACTCATTAAAGGGAGGTACCGAAAATGTATTTAGTGTATAGTGTCCCTTTAATGTAGAGAGTGCAGATGTGAAGGATAGCATAATGTTTTTTGTAATTATTAGCTTACTTCATTTTATTCATATGAACACCCTGATCCGCCGCTTAGTGTTTTTCATTAGATTTGACACTGTTGGTTGTAATGAAAAGCTCCCATATAGAGACATATAGCAGAGACATAGGAGTGCACAATCTACTAACATCAGTAGGTGAGCACCGTCAGATAGAGCATCCTCTATAGCAGAGATAAAGGAGTGCACAATCTACTAACGTCAGTAGGTGAGCACCGTCAGATAGAGCATCCTCTATAGCAGAGATAAAGGAGTGCACAATCTACTAACGTCAGTAGGTGAGCACCGTCAGATAGAGCATCCTCTATAGCAGAGATAAAGGAGTGCACAATCTACTAACGTCAGTAGGTGAGCACCGTCAGATAGAGCATCCTCTATAGCAGAGACATAGGAGTGCACAATCTACTAACGTCAGTAGGTGAGCACCGTCAGATAGAGCATCCTCTATAGCAGAGACATAGGAGTGCACAATCTACTAACGTCAGTAGGTGAGCACCGTCAGATAGAGCATCCTCTATAGCAGAGACATAGGAGTGCACAATCTACTAACGTTAGTAGGTGAGCACCGTCAGATAGAGCATCCTCTATAGCAGAGACATAGGAGTGCACAATCTACTAACGTTAGTAGGTGAGCACCGTCAGATAGAGCATCCTCTATAGCAGAGACATAGGAGTGCACAATCTACTAACGTCAGTAGGTGAGCGCCGTCAGATAGAGCATCCTCTATAGCAGAGACAAAGGAGTGCACAATCTACTAACGTTAGTAGGTGAGCACCGTCAGATAGAGCATCCTCTATAGCAGAGACATAGGAGTGCACAATCTACTAACGTTAGTAGGTGAGCACCGTCAGATAGAGCATCCTCTATAGCAGAGACATAGGAGTGCACAATCTACTAACGTCAGTAGGTGAGCGCCGTCAGATAGAGCATCCTCTATAGCAGAGACATAGGAGTGCACAATCTACTAACGTCAGTAGGTGAGCACCGTCAGATAGAGCATCCTCTATAGCAGAGACATAGGAGTGCACAGTCTACTAACCTCAGTAGGTGAGCGCCGTCAGATAGAGCATCCTCTATAGCAGAGACAAAGGAGTGCACAGTCTACTAACGTCTGTAGGTGAGCGCCGCAGATAGAGCATCCTTGATAGCAGAGACAAAGGAGTGCACAATCTACTAACGTCAGTAGGTGAGCACCGTCAGATAGAGCATCCTCTATAGCAGAGACAAAGGAGTGCACAGTCTACTAACGTCAGTAGGTGAGCGCCGTCAGATAGAGCATCCTCTATAGCAGAGACAAAGGAGTGCACAATCTACTAACGTCAGTAGGTGAGCACCGTCAGATAGAGCATCCTCTATAGCAGAGACATAGGAGTGCACAATCTACTAAAGTCAGTAGGTGAGCGCCGTCAGATAGAGCATCCTCTATAGCAGAGACAAAGGAGTGCACAATCTACTAACGTCAGTAGGTGAGCACCGTCAGATAGAGCATCCTCTATAGCAGAGACATAGGAGTGCACAATGTACTAATGTCAGTAGGTGAGCACCGTCAGATAGAGCATCCTCTATAGCAGAGACAAAGGAGTGCACAATCTACTAACGTCAGTAGGTGAGCGCCGTCAGATAGAGCATCCTCTATAGCAGAGACATAGGAGTGCACAATCTACTAACGTCAGTAGGTGAGCACCGTCAGATAGAGCATCCTCTATAGCAGAGACAAAGGAGTGCACAATCTACTAACGTCTGTAGGTGAGCACCGTCAGATAGAGCATCCTCTATAGCAGAGACATAGGAGTGCACCATCTACTAACGTCAGTAGGTGAGCGCCGTCAGATAGAGCATCCTCTATAGCAGAGACATAGGAGTGCACCATCTACTAACGTCAGTAGGTGAGCGCCGTCAGATAGAGCATCCTCTATAGCAGAGACATAGGAGTGCACAATCTACTAACGTCAGTAGGTGAGCACCGTCAGATAGAGCATCCTCTATAGCAGAGACAAAGGAGTGCACAATCTACTAACGTCAGTAGGTGAGCGCCGTCAGATAGAGCATCCTCTATAGCAGAGACAAAGGAGTGCACAATCTACTAACGTCAGTAGGTGAGCACCGTCAGATAGAGCATCCTCTATAGCAGAGACAAAGGAGTGCACAATCTACTAACGTCAGTAGGTGAGCACCGTCAGATAGAGCATCCTCTATAGCAGAGACATAGGAGTGCACAATCTACTAAAGTCAATAGGTGAGCGCCGTCAGATAGAGCATCCTCTATAGCAGAGACATAGGAGTGCACAATCTACTAACGTCAGTAGGTGAGCGCCGTCAGATAGAGCATCCTCTATAGCAGAGACAAAGGAGTGCACAATCTACTAACGTCAGTAGGTGAGCACCGTCAGATAGAGCATCCTCTATAGCAGAGACAAAGGAGTGCACAATCTACTAACGTCAGTAGGTGAGCACCGTCAGATAGAGCATCCTCTATAGCAGAGACAAAGGAGTGCACAATCTACTAACGTCAGTAGGTGAGCACCGTCAGATAGAGCATCCTCTATAGCAGAGACAAAGGAGTGCACAGTCTACTAACGTCAGTAGGTGAGCGCCGCAGATAGAGCATCCTCTATAGCAGAGACAAAGGAGTGCACAGTCTACTAACGTCAGTAGGTGAGCGCCGCAGATAGAGCATCCTCTATAGCAGAGACAAAGGAGTGCACAATCTACTAACGTCAGTAGGTGAGCACCGTCAGATAGAGCATCCTCTATAGCAGAGACAAAGGAGTGCACAGTCTACTAACGTCAGTAGGTGAGCGCCGTCAGATAGAGCATCCTCTATAGCAGAGACAAAGGAGTGCACAATCTACTAACGTCAGTAGGTGAGCACCGTCAGATAGAGCATCCTCTATAGCAGAGACATAGGAGTGCACAATCTACTAACGTCAGTAGGTGAGCGCCGTCAGATAGAGCATCCTCTATAGCAGAGACAAAGGAGTGCACAATCTACTAACGTCAGTAGGTGAGCACCGTCAGATAGAGCATCCTCTATAGCAGAGACATAGGAGTGCACAATCTACTAATGTCAGTAGGTGAGCACCGTCAGATAGAGCATCCTCTATAGCAGAGACAAAGGAGTGCACAATCTACTAACGTCAGTAGGTGAGCGCCGTCAGATAGAGCATCCTCTATAGCAGAGACAAAGGAGTGCACAATCTACTAACGTCAGTAGGTGAGCACCGTCAGATAGAGCATCCTCTATAGCAGAGACAAAGGAGTGCACAATCTACTAACGTCTGTAGGTGAGCACCGTCAGATAGAGCATCCTCTATAGCAGAGACATAGGAGTGCACCATCTACTAACGTCAGTAGGTGAGCGCCGTCAGATAGAGCATCCTCTATAGCAGAGACATAGGAGTGCACCATCTACTAACGTCAGTAGGTGAGCGCCGTCAGATAGAGCATCCTCTATAGCAGAGACATAGGAGTGCACAATCTACTAACGTCAGTAGGTGAGCACCGTCAGATAGAGCATCCTCTATAGCAGAGACAAAGGAGTGCACAATCTACTAACGTCAGTAGGTGAGCGCCGTCAGATAGAGCATCCTCTATAGCAGAGACATAGGAGTGCACAGTCTACTAACGTCAGTAGGTGAGCGCCGTCAGATACAGCATCCTCTATAGCAGAGACAAAGGAGTGCACAATCTACTAACGTCAGTAGGTGAGCGCCGTCAGATAGAGCATCCTCTATAGCAGAGACATAGGAGTGCACAATCTACTAACGTCTGTAGGTGAGCACCGTCAGATAGAGCATCCTCTATAGCAGAGACAAAGGAGTGCACAATCTACTAACGTCAGTAGGTGAGCGCCGTCAGATAGAGCATCCTCTATAGCAGAGACATAGGAGTGCACAATCTACTAACGTCAGTAGGTGAGCACCGTCAGATAGAGCATCCTCTATAGCAGAGACATAGGAGTGCACAATCTACTAACGTCAGTAGGTGAGCGCCGTCAGATAGAGCATCCTCTATAGCAGAGACATAGGAGTGCACAATCTACTAACGTCAGTAGGTGAGCGCCGTCAGATAGAGCATCCTCTATAGCAGAGACATAGGAGTGCACAATCTACTAACGTCAGTAGGTGAGCACCGTCAGATAGAGCATCCTCTATAGCAGAGACAAAGGAGTGCACAATCTACTAACGTCAGTAGGTGAGCACCGTCAGATAGAGCATCCTCTATAGCAGAGACATAGGAGTGCACAATCTACTAACGTCAGTAGGTGAGCACCGTCAGATAGAGCATCCTCTATAGCAGAGACATAGGAGTGCACAATCTACTAACGTCAGTAGGTGAGCACCGTCAGATAGAGCATCCTCTATAGCAGAGACAAAGGAGTGCACAATCTACTAACGTCAGTAGGTGAGCACCGTCAGATAGAGCATCCTCTATAGCAGAGACATAGGAGTGCACAATCTACTAACGTCAGTAGGTGAGCGCCGTCAGATAGAGCATCCTCTATAGCAGAGACAAAGGAGTGCACAATCTACTAACGTCAGTAGGTGAGCGCCGTCAGATAGAGCATCCTCTATAGCAGAGACATAGGAGTGCACAATCTACTAACGTCAGTAGGTGAGCACCGTCAGATAGAGCATCCTCTATAGCAGAGACAAAGGAGTGCACAATCTACTAACGTCAGTAGGTGAGCGCCGTCAGATAGAGCATCCTCTATAGCAGAGACATAGGAGTGCACAATCTACTAACGTCAGTAGGTGAGCACCGTCAGATAGAGCATCCTCTATAGCAGAGACAAAGGAGTGCACCATCTACTAACGTCAGTAGGTGAGCACCGTCAGATAGAGCATCCTCTATAGCAGAGACATAGGAGTGCACAATCTACTAACGTCAGTAGGTGAGCGCCGTCAGATAGAGCATCCTCTATAGCAGAGACATAGGAGTGCACAATCTACTAACGTCAGTAGGTGAGCGCCGTCAGATAGAGCATCCTCTATAGCAGAGACATAGGAGTGCACAATCTACTAACGTCAGTAGGTGAGCACCGTCAGATAGAGCATCCTCTATAGCAGAGACAAAGGAGTGCACAATCTACTAACGTCAGTAGGTGAGCGCCGTCAGATAGAGCATCCTCTATAGCAGAGACATAGGAGTGCACCAGTCTACTAACGTCAGTAGGTGAGCGCCGTCAGATAGAGCATCCTCTATAGCAGAGACAAAGGAGTGCACAATCTACTAACGTCAGTAGGTGAGCGCCGTCAGATAGAGCATCCTCTATAGCAGAGACATAGGAGTGCACAATCTACTAACGTCAGTAGGTGAGCACCGTCAGATAGAGCATCCTCTATAGCAGAGACAAAGGAGTGCACAATCTACTAACGTCAGTAGGTGAGCGCCGTCAGATAGAGCATCCTCTATAGCAGAGACATAGGAGTGCACAATCTACTAACGTCAGTAGGTGAGCACCGTCAGATAGAGCATCCTCTATAGCAGAGACATAGGAGTGCACAATCTACTAACGTCAGTAGGTGAGCACCGTCAGATAGAGCATCCTCTATAGCAGAGACATAGGAGTGCACAATCTACTAACGTCAGTAGGTGAGCACCGTCAGATAGAGCATCCTCTATAGCAGAGACAAAGGAGTGCACAATCTACTAACGTCAGTAGGTGAGCGCCGTCAGATAGAGCATCCTCTATAGCAGAGACAAAGGAGTGCACAATCTACTAACGTCAGTAGGTGAGCGCCGTCAGATAGAGCATCCTCTATAGCAGAGACATAGGAGTGCACAATCTACTAACGTCAGTAGGTGAGCACCGTCAGATAGAGCATCCTCTATAGCAGAGACAAAGGAGTGCACAATCTACTAACGTCAGTAGGTGAGCACCGTCAGATAGAGCATCCTCTATAGCAGAGACATAGGAGTGCACAATCTACTAACGTCAGTAGGTGAGCACCGTCAGATAGAGCATCCTCTATAGCAGAGACATAGGAGTGCACAATCTACTAACGTCAGTAGGTGAGCACCGTCAGATAGAGCATCCTCTATAGCAGAGACAAAGGAGTGCACAATCTACTAACGTCAGTAGGTGAGCGCCGTCAGATAGAGCATCCTCTATAGCAGAGACATAGGAGTGCACAATCTACTAACGTCAGTAGGTGAGCGCCGTCAGATAGAGCATCCTCTATAGCAGAGACATAGGAGTGCACAATCTACTAACGTCAGTAGGTGAGCACCGTCAGATAGAGCATCCTCTATAGCAGAGACATAGGAGTGCACAATCTACTAACGTCAGTAGGTGAGCACCGTCAGATAGAGCATCCTCTATAGCAGAGACATAGGAGTGCACAATCTACTAACGTCAGTAGGTGAGCGCCGTCAGATAGAGCATCCTCTATAGCAGAGGACAAAGGAGTGCACAATCTACTAACGTCAGTAGGTGAGCGCCGTCAGATAGAGCATCCTCTATAGCAGAGACAAAGGAGTGCACAATCTACTAACGTCAGTAGGTGAGCACCGTCAGATAGAGCATCCTCTATAGCAGAGACAAAGGAGTGCACAATCTACTAACGTCAGTAGGTGAGCGCCGTCAGATAGAGCATCCTCTATAGCAGAGACAAAGGAGTGCACAATCTACTAACGTCAGTAGGTGAGCACCGTCAGATAGAGCATCCTCTATAGCAGAGACATAGGAGTGCACAATCTACTAACGTCAGTAGGTGAGCACCGTCAGATAGAGCATCCTCTATAGCAGAGACAAAGGAGTGCACAATCTACTAACGTCAGTAGGTGAGCGCCGTCAGATAGAGCATCCTCTATAGCAGAGACAAAGGAGTGCACAATCTACTAACGTCAGTAGGTGAGCACCGTCAGATAGAGCATCCTCTATAGCAGAGACATAGGAGTGCACAATCTACTAACGTCAGTAGGTGAGCACCGTCAGATAGAGCATCCTCTATAGCAGAGACAAAGGAGTGCACAATCTACTAACGTCAGTAGGTGAGCGCCGTCAGATAGAGCATCCTCTATAGCAGAGACATAGGAGTGCACAATCTACTAACGTCAGTAGGTGAGCACCGTCAGATAGAGCATCCTCTATAGCAGAGACAAAGGAGTGCACAATCTACTAACGTCAGTAGGTGAGCGCCGTCAGATAGAGCATCCTCTATAGCAGAGACATAGGAGTGCACCATCTACTAACGTCAGTAGGTGAGCGCCGTCAGATAGAGCATCCTCTATAGCAGAGACAAAGGAGTGCACAATCTACTAACGTCAGTAGGTGAGCACCGTCAGATAGAGCATCCTCTATAGCAGAGACAAAGGAGTGCACAATCTACTAACGTCAGTAGGTGAGCACCGTCAGATAGAGCATCCTCTATAGCAGAGACAAAGGAGTGCACAATCTACTAACGTCAGTAGGTGAGCACCGTCAGATAGAGCATCCTCTATAGCAGAGACATAGGAGTGCACAATCTACTAACGTCAGTAGGTGAGCGCCGTCAGATAGAGCATCCTCTATAGCAGAGACATAGGAGTGCACAATCTACTAACGTCAGTAGGTGAGCACCGTCAGATAGAGCATCCTCTATAGCAGAGACAAAGGAGTGCACAATCTACTAACGTCAGTAGGTGAGCGCCGTCAGATAGAGCATCCTCTATAGCAGAGACAAAGGAGTGCACAATCTACTAACGTCAGTAGGTGAGCAGCCGTCAGATAGAGCATCCTCTATAGCAGAGACATAGGAGTGCACAATCTACTAACGTCAGTAGGTGAGCACCGTCAGATAGAGCATCCTCTATAGCAGAGACATAGGAGTGCACAATCTACTAACGTCAGTAGGTGAGCAGCCGTCAGATAGAGCATCCTCTATAGCAGAGACAAAGGAGTGCACAATCTACTAACGTCAGTAGGTGAGCGCCGTCAGATAGAGCATCCTCTATAGCAGAGACATAGGAGTGCACAATCTACTAACGTCAGTAGGTGAGCACCGTCAGATAGAGCATCCTCTATAGCAGAGACATAGGAGTGCACAATCTACTAACGTCAGTAGGTGAGCGCCGTCAGATAGAGCATCCTCTATAGCAGAGACATAGGAGTGCACAATCTACTAACGTCAGTAGGTGAGCACCGTCAGATAGAGCATCCTCTATAGCAGAGACATAGGAGTGCACAATCTACTAACGTCAGTAGGTGAGCACCGTCAGATAGAGCATCCTCTATAGCAGAGACATAGGAGTGCACAATCTACTAACGTCAGTAGGTGAGCACCGTCAGATAGAGCATCCTCTATAGCAGAGACAAAGGAGTGCACAATCTACTAACGTCAGTAGGTGAGCGCCGTCAGATAGAGCATCCTCTATAGCAGAGACAAGGAGTGCACAATCTACTAACGTCAGTAGGTGAGCGCCGTCAGATAGAGCATCCTCTATAGCAGAGACAAAGGAGTGCACAATCTACTAACGTCAGTAGGTGAGCGCCGTCAGATAGAGCATCCTCTATAGCAGAGACAAAGGAGTGCACAATCTACTAACGTCAGTAGGTGAGCACCGTCAGATAGAGCATCCTCTATAGCAGAGACAAAGGAGTGCACAATCTACTAACGTCAGTAGGTGAGCGCCGTCAGATAGAGCATCCTCTATAGCAGAGACAAAGGAGTGCACAATCTACTAACGTCAGTAGGTGAGCGCCGTCAGATAGAGCATCCTCTATAGCAGAGACATAGGAGTGCACAATCTACTAACGTCAGTAGGTGAGCACCGTCAGATAGAGCATCCTCTATAGCAGAGACATAGGAGTGCATAGGTGAGCGCCGTCAGATAGAGCATCCTCTATAGCAGAGACATAGGAGTGCACAATCTACTAACGTCAGTAGGTGAGCGCCGTCAGATAGAGCATCCTCTATAGCAGAGACATAGGAGTGCACAATCTACTAACGTCAGTAGGTGAGCACCGTCAGATAGAGCATCCTCTATAGCAGAGACATAGGAGTGCACAATCTACTAACGTCAGTAGGTGAGCACCGTCAGATAGAGCATCCTCTATAGCAGAGACATAGGAGTGCACAATCTACTAACGTCAGTAGGTGAGCACCGTCAGATAGAGCATCCTCTATAGCAGAGACATAGGAGTGCACAATCTACTAACGTCAGTAGGTGAGCACCGTCAGATAGAGCATCCTCTATAGCAGAGACATAGGAGTGCACAATCTACTAAAGTCAGTAGGTGAGCACCGTCAGATAGAGCATCCTCTATAGCAGAGACAAAGGAGTGCACAATCTACTAACGTCAGTAGGTGAGCGCCGTCAGATAGAGCATCCTCTATAGCAGAGACAAAGGAGTGCACATCTACTAACGTCAGTAGGTGAGCGCCGTCAGATAGAGCATCCTCTATAGCAGAGACATAGGAGTGCACAATCTACTAACGTCAGTAGGTGAGCGCCGTCAGATAGAGCATCCTCTATAGCAGAGACATAGGAGTGCACCATCTACTAACGTCAGTAGGTGAGCACCGTCAGATAGAGCATCCTCTATAGCAGAGACAAAGGAGTGCACCATCTACTAACGTCAGTAGGTGAGCGCCGTCAGATAGAGCATCCTCTATAGCAGAGACAAAGGAGTGCACCATCTACTAACGTCAGTAGGTGAGCGCCGTCAGATAGAGCATCCTCTATAGCAGAGACAAAGGATTGCACAATCTACTAACGTCAGTAGGTGAGCGCCGTCAGATAGAGCATCCTCTATAGCAGAGACATAGGAGTGCACAATCTACTAACGTCAGTAGGTGAGCACCGTCAGATAGAGCATCCTCTATAGCAGAGACATAGGAGTGCACAATCTACTAACGTCAGTAGGTGAGCACCGTCAGATAGAGCACCTCTATAGCAGAGACATAGGAAGTGCACAATCTACTAACGTCAGTAGGTGAGCACCGTCAGATAGAGCATCCTCTATAGCAGAGACAAAGGAGTGCACAATCTACTAACTTCAGTAGGTGAGGCACCGTCAGATAGAGCATCCTCTATAGCAGAGACAAAGGAGTGCACAATCTACTAACGTCAGTAGGTGAGCACCGTCAGATAGAGCATCCTCAATAGCAGAGACATAGGAGTGCACAATCTACTAACGTCAGTAGGTGAGCGCCGTCAGATAGAGCATCCTCTATAGCAGAGACATAGGAGTGCACCATCTACTAACGTCAGTAGGTGAGCGCCGTCAGATAGAGCATCCTCTATAGCAGAGACATAGGAGTGCACCATCTACTAACGTCAGTAGGTGAGCGCCGTCAGATAGAGCATCCTCTATAGCAGAGACAAAGGAGTGCACAATCTACTAACGTCAGTAGGTGAGCGCCGTCAGATAGAGCATCCTCTATAGCAGAGACATAGGAGTGCACCATCTACTAACGTCAGTAGGTGAGCGCCGTCAGATAGAGCATCCTCTATAGCAGAGACAAAGGAGTGCACAATCTACTAACGTCAGTAGGTGAGCGCCGTCAGATAGAGCATCCTCTATAGCAGAGACAAAGGAGTGCACAATCTACTAAAGTCAATAGGTGAGCGCCGTCAGATAGAGCATCCTCTATAGCAGAGACATAGGAGTGCACAATCTACTAACGTCAGTAGGTGAGCGCCATCAGATAGAGCATCCTCTATAGCAGAGACAAAGGAGTGCACAATCTACTAACGTCAGTAGGTGAGCGCCGTCAGATAGAGCATCCTCTATAGCAGAGACAAAGGAGTGCACAGTCTACTAACGTCAGTAGGTGAGCGCCGTCAGATAGAGCATCCTCTATAGCAGAGACAAAGGAGTGCACAATCTACTAACGTCAGTAGGTGAGCGCCGTCAGATAGAGCATCCTCTATAGCCGAGACATAGGAGTGCACCATCTACTAACGTCAGTAGGTGAGCACTGTCAGATAGAGCATCCTCTATAGCAGAGACAAAGGAGTGCACAATCTACTAACGTCAGTAGGTGAGCGCCGTCAGATAGAGCATCCTCTATAGCAGAGACATAGGAGTGCACCATCTACTAACGTCAGTAGGTGAGCACCGTCAGATAGAGCATCCTCTATAGCAGAGACAAAGGAGTGCACAATCTACTAACGTCAGTAGGTGAGCGCCGTCAGATAGAGCATCCTCTATAGCAGAGACATAGGAGTGCACAGTCTACTAACGTCAGTAGGTGAGCACCGTCAGATAGAGCATCCTCTATAGCAGAGACATAGGAGTGCACAATCTACTAACGTCAGTAGGTGAGCACCGTCAGATAGAGCATCCTCTATAGCAGAGACATAGGAGTGCACAGTCTACTAACGTCAGTAGGTGAGCACCGTCAGATAGAGCATCCTCTATAGCAGAGATAAAGGAGTGCACAATCTACTAACGTCAGTAGGTGAGCACCGTCAGATAGAGCATCCTCTATAGCAGAGACAAAGGAGTGCACAATCTACTAACGTCAGTAGGTGAGCGCCGTCAGATAGAGCATCCTCTATAGCAGAGACATAGGAGTGCACAATCTACTAACGTCAGTAGGTGAGCGCCGTCAGATACAGCATCCTCTATAGCAGAGACATAGGAGTGCACCATCTACTAACGTCAGTAGGTGAGCGCCGTCAGATAGAGCATCCTCTATAGCAGAGACAAAGGAGTGCACCATCTACTAACGTCAGTAGGTGAGCACCGTCAGATAGAGCATCCTCTATAGCAGAGACAAAGGAGTGCACCATCTACTAACGTCAGTAGGTGAGCGCCGTCAGATAGAGCATCCTCTATAGCAGAGACAAAGGAGTGCACCATCTACTAACGTCAGTAGGTGAGCACCGTCAGATAGAGCATCCTCTATAGCAGAGACAAAGGAGTGCACCATCTACTAACGTCAGTAGGTGAGCGCCGTCAGATAGAGCATCCTCTATAGCAGAGACAAAGGAGTGCACCATCTACTAACGTCAGTAGGTGAGCACCGTCAGATAGAGCATCCTCTATAGCAGAGACATAGGAGTGCACAATCTACTAACGTCAGTAGGTGAGCGCCGTCAGATAGAGCATCCTCTATAGCAGAGACATAGGAGTGCACAATCTACTAACGTCAGTAGGTGAGCGCCGTCAGATAGAGCATCCTCTATAGCAGAGACAAAGGAGTGCATAATCTACTAACGTCAGTAGGTGAGCACCGTCAGATAGAGCATCCTCTATAGCAGAGACATAGGAGTGCACAATCTACTAACGTCAGTAGGTGAGCGCCGTCAGATAGAGCATCCTCTATAGCAGAGACAAAGGAGTGCACCATCTACTAACGTCAGTAGGTGAGCACCGTCAGATAGAGCATCCTCTATAGCAGAGACATAGGAGTGCACAATCTACTAACGTCAGTAGGTGAGCGCCGTCAGATAGAGCATCCTCTATAGCAGAGACATAGGAGTGCACAATCTACTAACGTCAGTAGGTGAGCGCCGTCAGATAGAGCATCCTCTATAGCAGAGACAAAGGAGTGCATAATCTACTAACGTCAGTAGGTGAGCACCGTCAGATAGAGCATCCTCTATAGCAGAGACATAGGAGTGCACAATCTACTAACGTCAGTAGGTGAGCACCGTCAGATAGAGCATCCTCTATAGCAGAGACATAGGAGTGCACCATCTACTAACGTCAGTAGGTGAGCACCGTCAGATAGAGCATCCTCTATAGCAGAGACATAGGAGTGCACAATCTACTAACGTCAGTAGGTGAGCACCGTCAGATAGAGCATCCTCTATAGCAGAGACATAGGAGTGCACAGTCTACTAACGTCAGTAGGTGAGCACCATCAGATAGAGCATCCTCTATAGCAGAGATAAAGGAGTGCACAATCTACTAACGTCAGTAGGTGAGCACCGTCAGATAGAGCATCCTCTATAGCAGAGACAAAGGAGTGCACAATCTACTAACGTCAGTAGGTGAGCGCCGTCAGATAGAGCATCCTCTATAGCAGAGACATAGGAGTGCACAATCTACTAACGTCAGTAGGTGAGCACCGTCAGATAGAGCATCCTCTATAGCAGAGATAAAGGAGTGCACAATCTACTAACGTCAGTAGGTGAGCACCGTCAGATACAGCATCCTCTATAGCAGAGACATAGGAGTGCACAATCTACTAACGTCAGTAGGTGAGCACCGTCAGATAGAGCATCCTCTATAGCAGAGACATAGGAGTGCACAATCTACTAACGTCAGTAGGTGAGCGCCGTCAGATAGAGCATCCTCTATAGCAGAGACATAGGAGTGCACAATCTACTAACGTCAGTAGGTGAGCACCGTCAGATAGAGCATCCTCTATAGCAGAGACATAGGAGTGCACCATCTACTAACGTCAGTAGGTGAGCGCCGTCAGATAGAGCATCCTCTATAGCAGAGACAAAGGAGTGCACAATCTACTAACGTCAGTAGGTGAGCGCCGTCAGATAGAGCATCCTCTATAGCAGAGACATAGGAGTGCACAATCTACTAACGTCAGTAGGTGAGCACCGTCAGATAGAGCATCCTCTATAGCAGAGATAAAGGAGTGCACAATCTACTAACGTCAGTAGGTGAGCACCGTCAGATACAGCATCCTCTATAGCAGAGACATAGGAGTGCACAATCTACTAACGTCAGTAGGTGAGCACCGTCAGATAGAGCATCCTCTATAGCAGAGACATAGGAGTGCACAATCTACTAACGTCAGTAGGTGAGCGCCGTCAGATAGAGCATCCTCTATAGCAGAGACATAGGAGTGCACAATCTACTAACGTCAGTAGGTGAGCACCGTCAGATAGAGCATCCTCTATAGCAGAGACATAGGAGTGCACCATCTACTAACGTCAGTAGGTGAGCACCGTCAGATAGAGCATCCTCTATAGCAGAGACATAGGAGTGCACAATCTACTAACGTCAGTAGGTGAGCACCGTCAGATAGAGCATCCTCTATAGCAGAGACATAGGAGTGCACAGTCTACTAACGTCAGTAGGTGAGCACCATCAGATAGAGCATCCTCTATAGCAGAGATAAAGGAGTGCACAATCTACTAACGTCAGTAGGTGAGCACCGTCAGATAGAGCATCCTCTATAGCAGAGACAAAGGAGTGCACAATCTACTAACGTCAGTAGGTGAGCGCTGTCAGATAGAGCATCCTCTATAGCAGAGACATAGGAGTGCACAATCTACTAACGTCAGTAGGTGAGCACCGTCAGATAGAGCATCCTCTATAGCAGAGACATAGGAGTGCACCATCTACTAACGTCAGTAGGTGAGCACCGTCAGATAGAGCATCCTCTATAGCAGAGACATAGGAGTGCACAATCTACTAACGTCAGTAGGTGAGCGCCGTCAGATAGAGCATCCTCTATAGCAGAGACAAAGGAGTGCACAATCTACTAACGTCAGTAGGTGAGCACCGTCAGATAGAGCATCCTCTATAGCAGAGACATAGGAGTGCACAGTCTACTAACGTCAGTAGGGGGGGACAGCTTCTTATTGTCTGCACATGAAATCCCACATTATTAATTCATGATTTAGATTTAAAAAAATGCTATTTTAAAGAACTTTCCAAATTTCTTCTACTATCAAATTTGCTTCATTCACTTGGTATACTTTGTTGCATGGGCAGCATTAGACTACTGGGAGCTAGCTGAACATATCAGGTGAGCCACTGACAAGAGGCATATATGTGCAGCAGTGCATTGCTGCTCTTCAGCCTCCCTAATTATGGTTTTCAACAAAGGATACCAAAGGAACAAAATAAATTAGATTATAGAGGTAAATTGTAAAGTTGTATAAAATTGCATTTTCTATCTGAATCATGAAATATTTTTTGTCCCTTTAAGCCATTGGCTGTGCCTCTTGGCCAGATTTGGATGCTTATATAAAAAAACGAGAGTTAACAAATGAAGTAAGTTCCTGATTTAAAATAAAATAATAATTTAGCGACTTACACATTTGTTCTCTTTATTAACAGTCTGATTTTATTTTGCTTTCACACTGTGAGAACATTGCTGCAAACACTCGTTGTTTTCTGTTGATACTTTGCTATCGCCTTCTGTTCTCAGGCCCTCCCATCACGTTACACTGTATCAGCAGCGAGACAAATGTCCCTTTGTCACTCATACACACAGTGCACACACCTATTCACTCACACTCTCGCATGTTGTCCCTTTGTCACTAATACACACAGTGCACACACCTATTCACTCACACTCTCGCATGTTGTCCCTTTGTCACTCATACACACAGTGCACACACCTATTCACTCACACTCTCGCATGTTGTCCCTTTGTCACTCATACACACAGTGCACACACCTATTCACTCACACTCTCGCATGTTGTCCCTTTGTCACTCATACACACAGTGCACACACTTATTCACTCACACTCTCGCATGTTGTCCCTTTGTCACTCATACACACAGTGCACACACCTATTCACTCACACTCTCGCATGTTGTCCCTTTGTCACTAATACACACAGTGCACACACCTATTCACTCACACTCTCGCATGTTGTCCCTTTGTCACTCATACACACAGTGCACACACCTATTCACTCACACTCTCGCATGTTGTCCCTTTGTCACTCATACACACAGTGCACACACCTATTCACTCACACTCTCGCATGTTGTCCCTTTGTCACTCATACACACAGTGCACACACCTATTCACTCACACTCTCGCATGTTGTCCCTTTGTCACTTATACACACAGTGCACACACCTATTCACTCACACTCTTGCATGTTGTCCCGTTGTCACTCATACACACAGTGCACACACCTATTCACTCACACTCTCGCATGTTGTCCCTTAGTCACTCATACACACAGTGCACACACCTATTCACTCACACTCTCGCATGTTGTCCCTTTGTCACTCATACACACAGTGCACACACCTATTCACTCACACTCTCGCATGTTGTCCCTTTGTCACTCATACACACAGTGCACACACCTATTCACTCACACTCTCGCATGTTGTCCCTTTGTCACTCATACACACAGTGCACACACCTATTCACTCACACTCTCGCATGTTGTCCCTTTGTCACTCATACACACAGTGCACACACCTATTCACTCACACTCTCGCATGTTGTCCCTTTGTCACTCATACACACAGTGCACACACCTATTCACTCACACTCTCGCATGTTGTCCCTTTGTCACTAATACACACAGTGCACACACCTATTCACTCACACTCTCGCATGTTGTCCCTTTGTCACTCATACACACAGTGCACACACTTATTCACTCACACTCTCGCATGTTGTCCCTTTGTCACTCATACACACAGTGCACACACCTATTCACTCACACTCTCGCATGTTGTCCCTTTGTCACTAATACACACAGTGCACACACCTATTCACTCACACTCTCGCATGTTGTCCCTTTGTCACTCATACACACAGTGCACACACCTATTCACTCACACTCTCGCATGTTGTCCCTTTGTCACTCATACACACAGTGCACACACCTATTCACTCACACTCTCGCATGTTGTCCCTTTGTCACTAATACACACAGTGCACACACCTATTCACTCACACTCTCGCATGTTGTCCCTTTGTCACTCATACACACAGTGCACACACTTATTCACTCACACTCTCGCATGTTGTCCCTTTGTCACTCATACACACAGTGCACACACCTATTCACTCACACTGTCGCATGTTGTCCCTTTGTCACTCATACACACAGTGCACACACCTATTCACTCACACTCTCGCATGTTGTCCCTTTGTCACTCATACACACAGTGCACACACCTATTCACTCACACTCTCGCATGTTGTCTCTTTGTCACTCATACACACAGTGCACACACCTATTCACTCACACTCTCGCATGTTGTCCCTTTGTCACTCATACACACAGTGCACACACCTATTCACTCACACTGTCGCATGTTGTCCCTTTGTCACTCATACACACAGTGCACACACCTATTCACTCACACTCTCGCATGTTGTCCCTTTGTCACTCATACACACAGTGCACACACCTATTCACTCACACTGTCGCATGTTGTCCTGGGAAATAAGGTACAACTAAAGTGCTCTCTAAAAAACTGCTAACTTGATGCCTTAACCTCTTAGTTGGCAGAGAGTTTTGCAGCACGTTCTATTGCAGTTTGTCAAAGGGACAGTCTACTCCAGAATATTTATTGTTTAAAAAGCTAGACAATACCTTTATTACCAATTCCCCAGTTTTACATAACCAACACAGTTATATTAATATACTTTTTACCTCTGTGATTACCTTGTATCTAACCCTCTGCAGACTGCTCCTTATCTCAGTTATATTAATATACTTTTTACCTCTGTGATTACCTTGTATCTAACCCTCTGCAGACTGCCCCCTTATATCAGTTATATTAATATACTTTTTACCTCTGTGATTACCTTGTATCTAACCCTCTGCAAACTGCCCCTTATCTCAGTTACATTAATAAACGTTTTACCTCTGTGATTACCCTGTATCTAAGCCTCTGCAGACTGCCCCTTATCTTCGTTATATTAATATACTTTTAACCTCTGTGATTACCCTGTATCTAAGCCTCTGCAGACTGACCCTTATCTCATTTATATTAATATACTTTTTACCTCTGTGATTACCCTGTATATAAGCCTCTGCAGACTGCCCCTTATCTTAGTTATATTATTATACTTTTTACCTCTGTGATTACCTTGTATCTAAGCCTCTGCAGACTGCTCCTTATCTCAGTTACATTAATATACCTTTAACCTCTGTGATTACCTTGTATCTAAGCCTCTGCAGACTGCTCCTTATCTCAGTTATATTAATATACTTTTTACCTCTGTGATTACCTTGTATCTAAGCCTCTTCTGACAGCCCCCTTATTTCAGTTCTTTTAACAGACTTGCATTTTATCCAATCAGTGCCTCATAAATAACTCCATGGAAGTGAGCACAATGTTACCTATATGGCACACATGAATTAGCTCTGTATAGCTGTTGAAAACTGTCAAAATGCACTGAGGTAAGAGGCGGCCTTCAAGGGCTTAGAAATTAGCATATGAGCCTACCTAGGTTTAGCTTTCTAGAAAGAATACAAAAAGAACAAAGCAAATTTGATGATAAAAGTAAATTTGAAAGTTGTTTGAAATTGCATGTGATACCCTATCTGAATCATGAAGTCTGGCAGCAAAAACTTTTTAAAGGGAATCAGGAAATGCCTGGACAATGTTTTAATGCCGGCGAATAGTTCCCGGCAACATAGCATGTTCGCGTTCACCGCAGCGGGCGAACATATGCGATGTTCGATCCGCCCCCTATTCTTCATCATTGAGTAAACTTTGACCCTTTACCTCACAGTCAGAAGACACATTACAGCCAATCAGCAGCAGACCCTCCTTCCCAGACCCTCCCACCTCCTGGACAGCATCCATTTTAGATTAATTCGGAAGCTGCATTCTTAGTGAGAGGAGGGGCAGTGTAGCTGCTGCTGATTTTATAGGGAAATCTATAGCTAGGCTAGTGTATTCAGTGTCCACTACAGTCCTGAAGGACTCATCTGATCTCTGCTGTAAGGACAGCACCCCAAAAAAGCCCTTTTTAGGGCTAGAACATCAGTCTGCTTTTTTTTTTTTTCCTGTGTAATCTAATTGCAGTTGCCTGCCTGCCAGTGTGTGTGTCAGGGTCACAGTGTATACTGCGCCCACTTGCCCAGTGCCACCACTCATATCTGGTGTATCAGTAGTGTACATTTAAAAAAAAAAAACTTTTTTGACTGTGTTAAATAATAGCAGTCAGTTTCCTTCACACGTGTGCGTTTCAGAGCCTGCCAGGGCACAGTGTCACACCAGTGCAACTCATATCTGGTGTAACAGTAGTGTACATTTAAAAAAATAAATACAATTTTGACTGTAATAGATTAATTAGCAGTTAGTTGTCTGCAAGTGTGTGTGTCAGGCCTAAAGCGTCTACTCCGCCAACTTCTGCCAGTGCACAGTGCCACTCATATCTGTTGTCACAGTAGCTTGCACGCATAGTACCACCAATCGAGAAAAAAAATGACAGGCAGAGGCAGGCCACCCCGCAGGGGCCGTCGTGTTCGTGGTGCTGTGATTCCCTTTGGCACTAGAATAATGCCCAATGTTCAGAGGCCACGTACCCCGAACTCGAACAGTTCTGAGGACATAGTTGACTGGCTAACATAGGACACCCAATCTTCTACAGCTTCCGCTCGGAACCTTGACGCACCATCCTCCTCCAGCTTAGCTTCGGGCAACTCTCAAGTTACCACTCGCCCGCCTGCCGCCACCACCAACACTAGCACCACAGCCGCTTCACTTGATCTGTCAGAGGAGTTATTTACACATCAGTTGGAAGAAATGAGTGATGCACAACCATTATTGCCAGAGGATGTAGATAACAGGGATATGTCTCAGTCAGGCAGCATTACACACATGGACGTACGGTGTGATGATGATGTTGTACCCGCTGCGGGAGTTTGGTCTGTCACTGTGAAGCGGGCGTAACCCTGACACTACCTGATCGAAACAACATCATACCTGATGTTTTAAAGCACGTTATTCCAAACAATTTAGGAATGTTAGGTGATTTATGCCCTTTATGGATTAAAACCAGACTCTGCATCAACTATGTAATTTTCCATGGGAGTTTTGCCATGGATCCCCCTCCGGCATGCCACAGTCCAGGTGTTAGTCCCCTTGAAACAACTTTCCCATCACTATTGTGGCCAGAAAGAGTCCCTGTGGGTTTTAAAATTCGCCTGCCTATTGAAGTCAATGGCGGTTCACCCGGTTCACCGGGTCGCAAACTTTTGGGGAAGTTCGCGTTCTCTGTTCGCGAACCAAAATTTTTAGGTTTGCGACATCACTAATTCTCAATGTTTTTAAAGTTTTAAATGCTCAATTTCCGTAGAGCATTTTATTTCTACAAAAAGTTTGTTTCCTTACTGTGTGTGTTTAAACTTCTACCAAGGCTGTTTATTGTATGATACATTTGTTTCCAACTACAAATTGTCTAATTGGCTGCTTCTGTGGTACTTATGTGGGTTTACTTATTTATACTTCAAGCTGACAAGGTTTCTATGCAGGGAACCAGTCTTCCCACATTTGCAGAGAGCAAGACAGCATCTGCTGCTGGAATTTATGATTACACAAGTATTCGCTAGTGTAGCCCTTGCTCTTGCACAACCAATTGCGAGAGAGCAGGGCTTGTGAATCATCCAAGATGAATGGTTTACATAAAGCACCTCCGAGGTGGCGCAGACATTAGAAAACAGCTAATGAAAGATCTGTAGAAACCATACTCAAATATTTTACTCCTTTGCAGATCTGAACACAGCTGGTGATGTGTCGCCGGCAATCAGAGCATACACAGGAGACTGATGTACTTGCGTGTGAATTACAGCTGTATTGGCAGTTGGTTATATATACAGTAAAACATATCATTATAGCACAGATATCTTTCAACAAAAGCATTTTTGCAGATACATGTATATTGCAAAATATTTACAACTGTACTTATAATGATATTTATATAGTGCCTTTCTCCCAGTTGAACTCTCGGAATTAACCAAATTGGCAGCTGATTAGTAATAGTTGTTGTTATTACCCAATTTAATGGTACTCATTTTATCAACCTCGGAAGGATGAAGGGCTGAGTCGGCCCTGCCGGGATTTAAACCTGTAACCTTGGATCTTTTAGGCTTTTTCAGACTTTTTTTGCACACTTAATTTGTAAACACAAACAAAATGTTTAGCTAAAGTGAGACATTTTAAAAAGCCTTTCAGCTCTTTAGAAAAGGTTGGATTTTGGAAGCAGTCATGGGATACCCAGTGTGACTTGGGTTCTTCTGAGTTCAGGTATTACCGTGCACATTTTAACTCCCTCTGTAGAACTGAGATCTTTGCTTTTCAGAACTCCCTGATGTTGGGAGATAGATGAGACAAATAAATTAAAGGAACAGTATAGTCAAACTTAGGCCTAGATTTGGAGTTTGGCGGTAGATGGGCTGTTAACGCTACGCAGGCTTTTTTCTGGCCGCACCATAAAATTAACTCTGGTATCGAGAGTTCAAAAAAATGCTGCGTTAGGCTCCAAAAAAGGAGCGTAGAGCATTTTTACCGCAAATGCAACTCTCGATACCAGAGTTGCTTACGGACGCGGCCAGCCTCAAAAACGTGCTCGTGCACGATTCTCCCATAGGAAACAATGTGGCTGTTTGAGCTGAAAAAAAACCTAACACCTGCAAAAAAGCTGCGTTCAGCTCCTAACGCAGCCCCATTGTTTCCTATGGGGAAACACTTCCTACGTCTGCACCTAACACTCTAACATGTACCCCGAGTCTAAACACCCCTAACCTTACACTTATTAACCCCTAATCAGCCGCCCCCGCTATCGCTGACCCCTGCATTATATTATTAACCCCTAATCTTCCGCTCCGTAAACCGCCGCAACTTACATTATCCCTATGTACCCCTAATCTGCTGCCCCTAACACCGCCGACCCCTATATTATATTTATTAACCCCTAACCTGCCCCCCACAACGTCGCCGCCAGCTACTTACAATAATTAACCCCTAATCTGCCGACCGCAAAGCGCCGCCACCTACGTTATCCTTATGTACCCCTAATCTGCTGCCCCTAACACCGCCGACCCCTATATTATATTTATTAACCCCTAATCTGCCCCCCTCAACGTCGCCGACACCTGCCTACACTTATTAACCAATAATCTGCTGAGCGGACCTGAGCTCTACTATATTAAAGTTATTAACCCCTAATCCGCCTCACTAACCCTATCATAAATAGTATTAACCCCTAATCTGCCCTCCCTAACATCGCCGACACCTAACTTCAATTATTAACCCCTAATCTGCCAACCGGAGCTCACCGCTATTCTAATAAATGTATTAACCCCTAAAGCTAAGTCTAACCCTAACACTAACACCCCCCTAAGTTAAATATAATTTTAATCTAACGAAATTAATTAACTCTTATTAAATAAATTATTCCTATTTAAAGCTAAATACTTACCTGTAAAATAAACCCTAATATAGCTACAATATAAATTATAATTATATTATAGCTATTTTAGGATTAATATTTATTTTACAGGCAACTTTGTAATTATTTTAACTAGGTACAATAGCTATTAAATAGTTAAGAACTATTTAATAGTTACCTAGTTAAAATAATAACAAAATTACCTGTAAAATAAGTCCTAACCTAAGTTATAATTAAACCTAACACTACCCTATCAATAAATTAATTAAATAAAATACCTACAATTACCTACAATAAAACCTAACACTACACTATCAATAAATAAATTAAATACAATTTCTACAAATAACTACAATTACATAAACTAACTAAAGTACAAAAAATAAAAAAGAACTAAGTTACAAAAAATAAAAAAATATTTACAAACATAAGAAAAATATTACAACAATTTTAAACTAATTACACCTACTCTAAGCCCCCTAATAAAATAACAAAGACCCCCAAAATAAAAAAATGCCCTACCCTATTCTAAATTAATAAATTTAAAAGCTCTTTTACCTTACCAGCCCTGAACAGGGCCCTTTGCGGGGCATGCCCCAAGAAAATCAGCTCTTTTGCCTGTAAAAAAAAACATACAATACCCCCCCCCAACATTACAACCCACCACCCACATACCCCTAATCTAACCCAAACCCCCCTTAAATAAACCTAACACTAAGCCCCTGAAGATCTTCCTACCTTGTCTTCACCTCACCGGGTATCACCGATCGGTCCTGGCTCCGATATCTTCATCCAACCCAAGCGGGGGCTAGACATCCACTGAAGAAGTCCAGAAGAGGGTCCAAAGTGTTCCTCCTATACGGCAAGAAGAGGACATCCGGACCGGCAAACATCTTCATCCAAGCGGCATCTTCGATCTTCTTCCATCCGGTGCGGAGCGGGTCCATGTTGAAGCAGCCGACGCGGATCCATCCTCTTCTTCCGGCGTCTCCCGACGAATGACGGTTCCTTTAAGGGACGTCATCCAAGATGGCGTCCCTCGAATTCCGATTGGCTGATAGGATTCTATCAGCCAATCGGAATTAAGGTAGGAATATTCTGATTGGCTGATGGAATCAGCCAATCAGAATCAAGTTCAATCCGATTGGCTGATTTGATCAGCCAATCAGATTGAGCTCGCATTCTATTGGCTGTTCCGATCAGCCAATAGAATGTGAGCTCAATCTGATTGGCTGATTGGATCAGCCAATCGGATTGAACTTGATTCTGATTGGCTGATTCCATCAGCCAATCAGAATATTCCTACCTTAATTCCGATTGGCTGATAGAATCCTATCAGCCAATTGGAATTCGAGGGACGCCATCTTGGATGACGTCCCTTAAAGGAACCGTCATTCGTCGGGAGACGCCGGAAGAAGAGGATGGATCCGCGTTGGCTGCTTCAACATGGACCCGCTCCGCACCGGATGGAAGAAGATCGAAGATGCCGCTTGGATGAAGATGTTTGCCGGTCCGGATGTCCTCTTCTTGCCGGATAGGAGGAAGACTTTGGACCCTCTTCTGGACTTCTTCAGTGGATGTCTAGCCCCCGCTTGGGTTGGATGAAGATATCGGAGCCAGGACCGATCGGTGATACCCGGTGAGGTGAAGACAAGGTAGGAAGATCTTCAGGGGCTTAGTGTTAGGTTTATTTAACGGGGGTTTGGGTTATATTAGGGGTATGTGGGTGGTGGGTTGTAATGTTGGGGAGGGGGTATTGTATGGGTTTTTTTACAGGCAAAAGAGCTGATTTTCTTGGGGCATGCCCCGCAAAGGGCCCTGTTCAGGGCTGGTAAGGTAAAAGAGCTTTTAAATTTATTAATTTAGAATAGGGTAGGGCATTTTTTTATTTTGGGGGTCTTTGTTATTTTATTAGGGGGCTTAGAGTAGGTGTAATTAGTTTAAAATTGTTGTAATATTTTTCTTATGTTTGTAAATATTTTTTTATTTTTTGTAACTTAGTTCTTTTTTATTTTTTGTACTTTAGTTAGTTTATGTAATTGTAGTTATTTGTAGAAATTGTATTTAATTTATTTATTGATAGTGTAGTGTTAGGTTTTATTGTAGGTAATTGTAGGTATTTTATTTAATTAATTTATTGATAGGGTAGTGTTAGGTTTAATTATAACTTAGGTTAGGATTTATTTTACAGGTAATTTTGTTATTATTTTAACTAGGTAACTATTAAATAGTTCTTAACTATTTAATAGCTATTGTACCTGGTTAAAATAATTACAAAGTTGCCTGTAAAATAAATATAAATCCTAAAATAGCTACAATGTAATTATAATTTATATTGTAGCTATATTAGGGTTTATTTTACAGGTAAGTATTTAGCTTTAAATAGGAATAATTTATTTAATAAGAGTTAATTAATTTCGTTAGATTAAAATTATATTTAACTTAGGGGGGTGTTAGTGTTAGGGTTAGACTTAGCTTTAGGGGTTAATACATTTATTAGAATAGCGGTGAGCTCCGGTTGGCAGATTAGGGGTTAATAATTGAAGTTAGGTGTCGGCGATGTTAGGGAGGGCAGATTAGGGGTTAATACTATTTATGATAGGGTTAGTGAGGCGGATTAGGGGTTAATAACTTTATTATAGTAGCGCTCAGGTCCGCTCGGCAGATTAGGGGTTAATAAGTGTAGGCAGGTGTCGTCGACATTGAGGGGGGCAGATTAGGGGTTAATAAATATAATATAGGGGTCGGCGGTGTTAGGGGCAGCAGATTAGGGGTACATAAGGATAACGTAGGTGGCGGCGCTTTGCGGTCGGCAGATTAGGGGTTAATTATTGTAAGTAGCTGGCGGTGACGTTGAGGGGGGCAGGTTAGGGGTTAATAAATATAATACAGGGGTCGGCGGTGTTAGGGGCAGCAGATTAGGGGTACATAAGGATAACGTAGGTAGCGGTCGGCAGATTAGGGGTTAAAAAATTTTTATCGAGTTGCGGCGATGTGGGGGGACCTCAGTTTAGGGGTACATAGGTAGTTTATGGGTGTTAGTGTACTTTAGGGTACAGTAGTTAAGAGCTTTATGAACCGGCGTTAGCCCAGAAAGCTCTTAACTCCTGCTTTTTTTCGGCGGCTGGAGTTTTGTCGTTAGAGCTCTAACGCTCACTTCAGAAACGACTCTAAATACCGGCGTTAGAAAGATCCCATTGAAAAGATAGGATACGCAAATGGCGTAGGGGGATCTGCGGTATGGAAAAGTCGCGGCTGAAAAGTGAGCGTTAGACCCTTACCTACACGACTCCAAATACCGGCGGTAGCCTAAAACCAGCGTTAGGAGCCTCTAACGCTGGTTTTCACGGCTAACGCCAAACTCCAAATCTAGGCCTTTGACTTTCAAGATTCAGATAGGGCATACAATCTTAAACAGCTTTCCAATTTACTTTTATAATCAAATTTGTTTTGTTTTCTTGGTATTCTTTGTTGAAAGCTAAACCTAGTAAAGTTTATATGCTAATTTCTAAGCCCTTGAAGGAGCTTCTTATCTCAGTGCATTTTGACAGTTTTTTCACAGCTAGACAGTGCTAGTTTGTGTGTGCCATATAGATAACATTGCTCTCAATCCTGTGGAGTTACCTAGGAGTTAGCACTGATTGGCTAAAATGCAAGTCTGACAAAAGATCTGAAATAAGGGGGCAGTCTGTAGAGTCTTAGATACAAGGTAATCACAGAGGTAAAAAGTATATTAATATAACTGAGATAAGGAGCAGTCTGTAGAGTCTTAGATACAAGGTAATCACAGAGGTAAAAAGTATATTAAAGGGACAGTTAACACCAGAATTGTTGTTGTTTAAAAATAAAGATAATCCCTTTATTACCCATTCCCCAGTTTTTTGCAAAACCAACACTGTTATATTAATACACTTTTTAGTTCTGTGACTAACTTGTATCTAAGCATCTTCTGACCTCCCCTAATCACATGACTTTTAGTTATTTTGCATATAGTTGCATTTTAGCCAATTAGTGCAGTGTCTGCCACTAGCCACGGGCGTGATCACAATGCTATCTATATGGCCTACATGAGCTTGCTCTCCTCTGCTGTGAAAAGTAAATAAAATAGAGGCGGCCTTCAAGGGCTTAGAAATTATCATATGTGGCTCCCTAGGTTTGCTTTCAACTAAGAATACCAAGAAAACAAAGCAAAATTGTTGATAGAAGTAAATTGGAAAGTTGTTTAAAATTACATGCCCTATTTGAAAAATGAAAGGTTTTTTTGGACTTGAATGTCCCTTTAATATAACTGAGATAAGGAGCAGTCTGCAGAGGCTTAGATACAGGGTAATCACAGAGGTAAAAAGTATATTAATGTAACTGAGATAAGGGGCAGTCTTCAGAGACTTAAATACAGGGTAATTACAGAGGTAAAAAGTATATTAATGTAACTGAGATAAGGAGCAGTCTGCAGAGGCTTAGATACAAGGTAATCATAGAGGTAAAAAGTATATTAATATAACTGAGATAAGGGGACAGTCTGCTGAGGCTTAGATACAAGGTAATCACAGAGGTAAAAAGTATATTAATATAACTGAGATAAGGGGACAGTCTGCTGAGGCTTAGATACAAGGTAATCATAGAGGTAAAAAGTATATTAATATAACTGAGATAAGGGGCAGTCTGCAGAGGCTTAGATACAAGGTAATCACAGAGGTAAAAAGTATATTAATATAACTGAGATAAGGGGACAGTCTGCTGAGGCTTAGATACAAGGTAATCACAGAGGTAAAAAGTATATTAATATAACTGAGATAAGGGGACAGTCTGCTGAGGCTTAGATACAAGGTAATCATAGAGGTAAAAAGTATATTAATATAACTGAGATAAGGGGCAGTCTGCAGAGGCTTAGATACAAGGTAATCACAGAGGTAAAAAGTATATTAATATAACTGAGATAAGGGGACAGTCTGCTGAGGCTTAGATACAAGGTAATCACAGAGGTAAAAAGTATATTAATATAACTGTGTTGATTATGCAAAACATTGGAATGGGTAATAAAGGGATTATCTGTCTTTTTAAATAAAAATAGAGTAGACTGTCCCTTTACACTCAGGTTATGTAAATAGCTGTATCTGTTGGTAGTAGCCGATAAAATCGTTACTTTTGTTGTCCTCCATGTGTTAAATGGACATGAAGCCTACAGAATAGAATTTTACCACTAAAAAGGACGTTAAAAGGGACGGGAAACTCACATTTTCTTTCATGGTTTAGGTAGAACATACAAACAACTTCCAGTTTACTTCTGTTATCACATTTGCTTCATTCTCTGCTGGGAGCTAGCTGAACACATATGGTGAGCCAATAAGACAGCTACCAATGCTCCTGTGCCTACCTAAGTATGTTCTTCAACAAAGGATACTAAGGCAACAAAGCAAATTAGATGATAAAAGTAAATTGGAGATCTGTTCCAAATTGCTGCTCTATTTAAATAAAAAAATAAAACCATTGGGTTTTATGATTATTTCTGCACTGAAATGCACTCATTTTTATGATTATGATTTAAAAAAAATATAAACCTAATAAGTCGTTTCAACCAGGGGTGTATTTTGGCCTAGGGAGGCAGATTTGGGGGGGGCAGCACTTTTCAAGTCTCACTACACCCACACATACACACTCATAGCACTACACACGCACACTGCACTACACACTCACTGCACTACACACGCACACTGCACTACACACTCACTCCACTACACACTCACTACACCCACACATACACGCACACAGCACAACACACTCACAGCACTACACACGCACACTGCACTACACACTCACTACACCCACACATACACGCACACAGCACAACACACTCACAGCACTACACACGCACACTGCACTACACACTCACTACACCCACACATACACGCACACAGCACAACACACTCACAGCACTACACACGCACACTGCACTACACACTCACTGCACTACACACTCACTGCACTACACCCACACATACACGCACACAGCACAACACACTCACAGCACTCCACACGCACACTGCACTACACACTCACTACACCCACACATACACGCACACAGCACAACACACTCACAGCACTACACACGCACACTGCACTACACACTCACTACACTACACACTCACTACACCCACACATACACGCACACTGCACAACACACTCACAGCACTACACATGCACATAGCACTACACTCTACACATACTCATACTCACCATATACTCATACAACACACACACACACACTTGAACATGAACATTTACTTTGGAAATGTCATAGAAAAAAATGAACAATACATCCTCACCAAAAAAAGCCTAAAACTTTGGGGAGGCAGCATCATTTTGAGTGCCTAGGGCAGCACAAAACCTTAATACGTCACTTGTTTTAACTATCAGTGTAAAAAAAAGAAGAAGAATCTGACTCTACTCGTAGTTATAAATAAAATACTGCCAGCCGTGATTTTATCAGCATATGTATTGTACAAGTGGCTTAATTTCCACTGGCAAAATTGATTTGGGAGCGCTCGGTGACTGGCATTTTGCCTCGAGAATGTATACAATTATTAAATGAAACCAACTCATATTAAGAGCCTAGATCTGGCCGCTGTAATGTTATGGATAGTAATGATGCATAACGTATCCCTTCTGAGCAATTTTCCTTTGCCTGCATAGAATAAGCATTTCTGGAAAATGACTGAAATATTATTTCTGAGTCTGAAAAAAAATGGTCAGGGAAACGCCATATATTATTTAACCCCTTGTCTGCCAGAGAGCTGCAATGCATTGCTTTTAATAAACTACAGCTGTCTCACTGCGCACAGCGTTTCATACGCCATTAGCACAAACTAGAATGAATTGATAATGATATGAGCAGATGTGTCTTTTACAAGTCTCAGTTTCTTCCATACTCGTATAAAAAATTCAAATTTGGCAATTTTTCCATCATCCACCCAGTGTGTTAAGTCCCTTGCTTGTTTTATGAGAAGTGGAATAAATGAGTGACTGTGAGCTGTTAAGACCAATAACTAAGCAGATGTCATGTATTATTGAGTTGACAGTAACATTTTTGTGTTATAAAAATTGTGTTATGCTTTTGCGCGAATCCCTTTATTTATGCTTATCATGGTTAACCCTTTAAGGACACAGCTTTCAGTTTGCTCAATTGTTTTATGACGGAAAAATTCCGTCACATGTCCTTAAGAGGTTAAAGGGATTCATGTGAAAATAAAAACAAAAATAGATTTGTTGTGGGTTTTTTTCTCTTAAAAAGAACAGATTGTTTGAACTATGAAGGGGATATAAAACACAACTTGTAATAATTGCTAAATGTTTATGCTGAACGGATGGTATCATAATTGCCAACATGTTCCTTGCCCTCCAGTGATTTAAAGTTCTAAAACTAGATATTGCCTTCCCTAATCATCTGTGTGATGCTGATTTACTGCTCTGTATGGTGAACACTATGCATCTCTGAATTATCAAATTATCTATTTACCTCGTTATCTAATTATCTCAATTCATCAAATTTATTATACCTAAGCGAGTGGGTGATAGTGGTCATTTATCTCTTGCAATCTACAAAAACTCTTAGATTTTGTCCCAGTACAGAAATAAAATTGCTAAAATTTGTGAAGATCAGAATTCCAACAGTGCGGAAAGTGGAGAAGTTGAGTGCAAGACTTTCATCATTTATTGGCCATTGGGTGTCGCATAATCAAAACCGATAGATTTATAATGGTAATATTAGTAAAATCAAGAAATACAAAATAACAGCATTGCATTTGTCTTAATGTTTTTTCAATTACTTTTTATACCAGCTGCAGAGAATTAAATGTATGAAAAATGTCTGCTTTAGGTTTATTTATGTATTTGAAAAATATGTTTTTGCTCATTGAAAGCTCAACCCCTTGTTCTCAAGGACATGCCTATTAAAATGGGCTGAACCTCTAGTAAAAACAGACTTGCTTAACGTATCTCTCTAGTCTATATACACAAAGGCCAATTCCTAGATACTAACGTTTTAGTTTTTAATTACTAGAGTAAACCGGAAGTTGCCGTTTTAATACATTTAATAAACAACTTTACAATTTACGTCTGTTATCAAATTTGCTTTATTCCCATAGTATCCTTTGTTGAAGGAGCAGCAATACACTACTGGGAGCTAGCTGAACACATTAGGGGAGCCATTGACAAGAGGCATACTGTATATGTGAAGGCACTAATTTGCAACTAACTCCTAGTAGGGCAATGCTGTAATGCAATCCTGAACAAACCTAGCTACCATTTCCAGCAAAGGATACCAAGAGAGACAAAGCAAATTAGATTATAGAAATACAATGGAAAGTTGTTTAAAATTGCATTCTCCATCTTTATCATTAACGTTTCATTTTTACTTTGCTATCCCTTTAAGGGGATAATGTACTTGGGCAAGTAGCTAATTAGAGTTCATTTTATTCCAAGCAATGGGAACAACCTGCAACTGGGTGGATGATTTCTGCTGCTTACTCTTATTTACGTAGATTCTCTATACAGAATACTGCAGTATTCATATTGCCATTATAGATGGAGGTTTCCACAGGCAACATCAAATGACAAAATAAAGGCAAAGGATTATTTGCAGACAGTTTAATAAACTCCAGCATGTATAATGGATCAATAGAAATACATTATAGGGGAGGCAATTTTACAGGAGAATATCCCTTTTTTATGAGACTAAAACTTAGATATTTCTGTTGCCTTGCTATAGAATAACATGTCAGCCTACAGCTTTAACTGGCAAATATCAATGTATTGATATCCTTATTGGCAGCCAACAGGTTAAGTCTTAATGCTGTTAAGTAGCTGCTGGATTGTTTGTAGAAATCACTCAAGTGGCAAATGCTTCATTTAGTACAAAATATAAGTGTCCAATTGCAGTAGCATTATATGTTGACTCATGTTAAGACAGCGTGACACAGAATTTGTTAAATAGTACTGAGTGATTTGCTGTGGCACATTTAGATGATCATTAATATTTATATTGTCTAACATGAGAGCTATTGAGAGAGGTATCATTTGGCCCACCTGCTACGCTGCCTATTTAGCATCTCTGCTGAAAGACTATTCCATAAATCTACTACGCTTTTTGCAAATGACCTCTTCTTGACAATGGTAGCTATTCCCTGTTACTTTCCATTTATTTACATTTTGAAGTTAAACAAAACAGCTCTGATTTTATGTTCTTTTATATTATGGAAGAGAATATGCAGAAAACTACGATCTTGTTTTAGATCAATATTTAATATATATAAGGTTTTGTTTTAAAGCCAATATTGGGTATAAATGTAATTGCTTGGAAAGGAAACTAATTATCATTTAATATCCAGATCAAAAAGGGACATTAAAGGTTCATACAACAGGTTGAGCTCTGTGCATATCCTAAAAGGGCTAATTAAGTAAAAATAGTTGGCATAAAATAAAAGTTTTTAAAAATTGCTGGCAAGTATTTTAAAATAGTTCACAACAGCTTATTGGCTTCTAGGCCTGCTCCAGCAGATAATGAGTATAAAAGTCTTAGGCCTAGATTTAGAGTTTGGCGGTAGCCGTCAAAACCAGCGTTAGAGGCTCCTAACGCTGGTTTTAGGCTACCGCCGGTATTTGGAGTCACTCAAAATAGGGTCTAACGCTCACTTTTCAGCCGCGACTTTTCCATACCGCAGATCCCCCTACGCCATTTGCGTATCCTATCTTTTCAATGGGATCTTTCTAACTCCGGTATTTAGAGTCGTTTCTGAAGTGAGCGTTAGAGCTCTAACGACAAAACTGCAGCCGCAGGAAAAAAGCAGGAGTTAAGAGCTTTCTGGGCTAACGCCGGTTTATAAAGCTCTTAACTACTGTACCCTAAAGTACACTAACACCCATAAACTACCTATGTACCCCTAAACCGAGGTCCCCCCACATCGCCGACACTCGATTCAATTTTTTTAACCCCTAATCTGCCGACCGCCACCTACGTTATACTTATGTACCCCTAATCTGCTGCCCCTAACACCGCCGACCCCTGTATTATATTTATTAACCCCTAACCTGCCCCCCACAACGTCGCCGCCAGCTACTTACAATAATTAACCCCTAATCTGCCGACCGCAAAGCGCCGCCACCTACGTTATCCTTATGTACCCCTAATCTGCTGCCCCTAACACCGCCAACCCCTATATTATATTTATTAACCCCTAATCTGCCCCCCTCAACGTCGCCGACACCTAACTACACTTATTAACCCCTAATCTGCCGAGCGGACCTGAGCGCTACTATAATAAAGTTATTAACCCCTAATCCGCCTCACTAACCCTATCATAAATAGTATTAACCCCTAATCTGCCCTCCCTAACATCGCCGACACCTAACTTCAATTATTAACCCATAATCTGCCGAACGAATCTCGCCGCCATTCTAATAAATGTATTAACCCCTAAAGCTAAGTCTAACCCTAACACTAACACCCCCCTAAGTTAAATATAATTTAAATCTAACGAAATTAATTAACTCTTATTAAATAAATTATTCCTATTTAAATCTAAATACTTACCTGTAAAATAAACCCTAATATAGCTACAATATAAATTATAATTACATTGTAGCTATTTTAGGATTAATATTTATTTTACAGGCAACTTTGTAATTATTTTAACCAGGTACAATAGCTATTAAATAGTTAAGAACTATTTGATAGTTACCTAGTTAAAATAATAACAAAATTACCTGTAAAATAAGTCCTAACCTAAGTTATAATTAAACCTAACACTACCCTATCAATAAATTAATTAAATAAAATACCTACAATTACCTACAATAAAACCTAACACTACACTATCAATAAATAAATTAAATACAATTTCTACAAATAACTACAATTACATAAACTAACTAAAGTACAAAAAATAAAAAAGAACTAAGTTACAAAAAATAAAAAAATATTTACAAACATAAGAAAAATATTACAACAATTTTAAACTAATTACACCTACTCTAAGCCCCCTAATAAAATAACAAAGACCCCCAAAATAAAAAAATGCCCTACCCTATTCTAAATTAATAGAGTTAAAAGCTCTTTTACCTTACCAGCCCTGAAGAGGGCCCTTTGCGGGGCATGCCCCAAGAAAATCAGCTCTTTTGCCTGTAAAAAAAAACATACAATACCCCCCCCCCAACATTACAACCCACCACCCACATACCCCTAATCTAACCCAAACCCCCCTTAAATAAACCTAACACTAAGCCCCTGAAGATCTTCCTACCTTGTCTTCACCTCAACAGGTATCACCGATCCGTCCTGGCATCCGGTTCTGAAGAGGTCCAGAAGAGGCTCCAAAGTCTTCCTCCTATCCGGCAAGAAGAGGACATCCGGACCGGCAAACATCTTCATCCAAGCTGCATCTTCGATCTTCTTCCATCCGGTGCGGAACGGGTCCATGTTGAAGCATCCGACGCGGATCCATCCTCTTCTTCCGGCGTCTCCCGACGAATGACGGTTCCTTTAAGGGACGTCATCCAAGATGGCGTCCCTCGAATTCCGATTGGCTGATAGGATTCTATCAGCCAATCGGAATTAAGGTAGGAATATTCTGATTGGCTGATGGAATCAGCCAATCAGAATCAAGTTCAATCCGATTGGCTGATCCAATCAGCCAATCAGATTGAGCTCGCATTCTATTGGCTGTTCCGATCAGCCAATAGAATGCGAGCTCAATCTGATTGGCTGATTGGATCAGCCAATCGGATTGAACTTGAATCTGATTGGCTGATTCCATCAGCCAATCAGAATATTCCTACCTTAATTCCGATTGGCTGATAGAATCCTATCAGCCAATCGGAATTCGAGGGACGCCATCTTGGATGACGTCCCTTAAAGGAACCGTCATTTGTCGGGAGACGCCGGAAGAAGAGGATGGATCCGCGTCGGATGCTTCAACATGGACCCGCTCCGCACCGGATGGAAGAAGATCGAAGATGCAGCTTGGATGAAGATGTTTGCCGGTCCGGATGTCCTCTTCTTGCCGGATAGGAGGAAGACTTTGGAGCCTCTTCTGGACCTCTTCAGCACCGGATGCCAGGACGGATCGGTGATACCTGTTGAGGTGAAGACAAGGTAGGAAGATCTTCAGGGGCTTAGTGTTAGGTTTATTTAAGGGGGGTTTGGGTTAGATTAGGGGTATGTGGGTGGTGGGTTGTAATGTTGGGGGGGGGTATTGTATGTTTTTTTTTACAGGCAAAAGAGCTGATTTTCTTGGGGCATGCCCCGCAAAGGGCCCTGTTCAGGGCTGGTAAGGTAAAAGAGCTTTTAAATTTATTAATTTAGAATAGGGTAGGGAATTTTTTTATTTTGGGGGTCTTTGTTATTTTATTAGGGGGCTTAGAGTAGGTGTAATTAGTTTAAAATTGTTGTAATATTTTTCTTATGTTTGTAAATATTTTTTTATTTTTTATAACTTAGTTCTTTTTTATTTTTTGTACTTTAGTTAGTTTATGTAATTGTAGTTATTTGTAGATATTGTATTTAATTTATTGATTGATAGTGTAGTGTTAGGTTTTATTGTAGGTAATTGTAGGTATTTTATTTAATTAATTTATTGATAGGGTAGTGTTAGGTTTAATTATAACTTAGGTTAGGACTTATTTTACAGATAATTTTGTTATTATTTTAACTAGGTAACTATTAAATAGTTCTTAACTATTTAATAGCTATTGTACCTGGTTAAAATAATTACAAAGTTGCCTGTAAAATAAATATTAATCCTAAAATAGCTACAATGTAATTATAATTTATATTGTAGCTATATTAGGGTTTATTTTACAGGTAAGTATTTAGATTTAAATAGGAATAATTTATTTAATAAGAGTTAATTAATTTCGTTAGATTTAAATTATATTTAATTTAGGGGGGTGTTAGTGTTAGGGTTAGACTTAGCTTTAGGGGTTAATACATTTATTAGAATAGCGGCGAGATTCGTTCGGCAGATTAGGGGTTAATAATTGAAGTGTCGGCGATGTTAGGGAGGGCAGATTAGGGGTTAATACTATTTATGATAGGGTTAGTGAGGCGGATTAGGGGTTAATAACTTTATTATAGTAGCGCTCAGGTCCGCTCGGCAGATTAGGGGTTAATAAGTGTAGTTAGGTGTCGGCGACGTTGAGGGGGGCAGATTAGGGGTTAATTAATATAATATAGGGGTCGGCGGTGTTAGGGGCAGCAGATTAGGGGTACATAGGGATAACGTAGGTTGCGGCGGTGTACGGAGCGGCAGATTAGGGGTTAATAATAATATGCAGGGGTCAGCGATAGCGGGGGCGGCAGATTAGGGGTTAATAAGTGTAAGGTTAGGGGTGTTTAGACTCGGGGTACATGTTAGAGTGTTAGGTGCAGACGTAGGAAGTGTTTCCCCATAGGAAACAATGGGGCTGCGTTAGGAGCTGAACGCTGCTTTTTTGCAGGTGTTAGGTTTTTTTTCAGCTCAAACAGCCCCATTGTTTCCTATGGGAGAATCGTGCACGAGCACGTTTTTGAGGCTGGCCGCGTCCGTAAGCAACTCTGGTATCGAGAGTTGCATTTGCGGTAAAAATGCTCTACGCTCCTTTTTTGGAGCCTAACGCAGCATTTTTTTGAACTCTCGATACCAGAGTTAATTTTATGGTGCGGCCAGAAAAAAGCCTGCGTAGCGTTAACAGCCCATCTACCGCCAAACTCCAAATCTAGGCCTTACATTCTAGCAAAGGTGGAGATAGATTGAGCCATAGAAGAAAATGTGTCGGGGGAGTTAGAGCTGTACAATTTGGAAACTAAAGGGTTAATGGCGAGACACAGCAGTATAAATGTGCAGGTAAAGTAATGAAAGTACATATTATTATATTTTGTCTTTATCCCAACTTGTTTTATGTCCCTTTAACCTCCCACCCAATTATTTAATGTTTCAGATAGTGTTACATTTGAAAAAAGGTTCCAATTAACTTCTATTATCAAATTTACTTCAATATCTTGTTATCCTTTATTGAAAAGCATTTAGGAAGGTTTAGGAGAAGGCAAGTGACTGGAGCAATACATGGCAGTCATTTAATAACTGTTATACATTTGCAAGAACACCTGTCATGTACTCTACACACTACCTACTTTTTTGCAACATTATCTGTAGCTTTGTTATACAATGTTGCCAAACACAGCTGCCATAGAGTATTAAAGACACGTGCACACTCCTGAGCTCTTATGAGCCTACCCAGTTTTACTCTTCAATAAAAGATACCAAGAGATGAAGCAATTTTGATAACAGAAGTAAATTTTGACGTTGTTTAAAATTGCATGTTCTATCTGAATCATGGAAGTTTACTTTTGACTTTAGCGACCCTTTAAGTTTCACAGTACATAACTCGCAGCACATAATTCATAATTTTAACTCAGTTATAACAATTACATGAATCGGAAGTGAATTCCTTAAGGTCCAGAGGTGTACTTAAAGGGGAAATGTACTCAGGCAAACAATTGATAAGAGTCTATTGTGTTCAAAGCAGCTGCATGAGCACCCTTTCAAATGAGCTGGTTTCTCCATATCCCACCCACCTCCATACAGGGAGTTTTCTTCTGCTGCTGTCGCCTCTTGTTTACATATCTTCTCTATAGCCAATACTGCAGTATTTTCAGTATATGTGGCAATTACAACAACCAAAAGGTGCTATTTCAAATAATAAAAATAAAGGTAAAGCTGTAACGTCAAAATTAAACTTTTATGATGTAAACAGAGCATGCCATTTTAAACAAATTTCCAATTGACTTCTGGTATTTAATTTGCTTTGGTATCCTGTCTGTTTCATTGTTGTAATAAAAAAAGCAGTAAGCAGTGGTTTACACTTAAAGGGACAGTTAACTCTAAAATTGTTATTTTTAAAAAAGATAGATAATCCCTTTATTTACCCATTCCCCAGTTTTGCATAAACAACACTGTTTAGGGAGGCGGGTGGGCAGCCATCGATGGGAGGAAGCAGTCAGAGGGGGCGGGATCGTGTGCAGGGTCACCGGGGGCGCACACAGGGAGGGAGTGGGTGGGACCGCTATGCTATGGCACTATTAATTTATTAGATATGGTGGAAGAAAGAACTGTGGAGGGTGGGAATTTTTAGCTAAGGGATCTGGGAGGGGGTGGAGGGTTGGATATTGAGAGGGGGCAACTACACTACAGAAAATATTTAATTATTTTATAAAAATACCATATTTTATGGCAAACAGCTGCCAGTACCTAAGATGGTGCTTAATAAGGTAGAGGGGGAGGGTTAGAGAACTGTTTGGGGGGGATCAGGGAGGTTGGTAGCTAAGGGGGGATCCTAAACAGCATAATTTTTTTTTTTTTTTTTTTTTTTTTTTAAACCTTTTTATTTTAGTAATCGGGGGGTGAGATGTGGGAGGCTGATCTCTACACTAAAGCTAAAATTTACCCTGCAAGCTCCCTACAAGCTACCTAATTAACCCCCTCACTGCTGGACATAATACACGTGTGGCGCGCAGCGGCATTTAGCGGCCTTCTAATTACCAAAAAGCAATGCCAAAGCCATATATGTCTATTTCTGAACAAAGGGGATCCCAGAGAATCTTTTGCAACCATTTGTGCCATAATTGCACAAGCTGTTTGTAAATAATTTCAGTGAGAAACCTAAAATTGTGAAAAATTTTACTTTTTTTTTTTAATTTGATCGCATTTAGCGTTGAAATGGTGGCATGAAATATACCAAAATGGGCCTAGATCAATACTTTGGGATGTCTACTACACTAAAGCTAAAATTAACCCTACAAGCTCCCTAATTAACCCCTTCAC
>NC_069508.1:209943211-210030711 GCF_027579735.1 Bombina bombina
TTCTCTACTTCTCCAATTTTTAGCTATCAGGACTTTGATTCCGTTAGTCATAATTTTAAACAAGTGTATGTATGGTTTATATTTGAGAGTGGAGGGGGGTTTGTGCAGAAGCCATATCAGGGGGTCAAGTGGCAATTGGGTATCCAGTATGATTTCTATCTCGGAGATGACTTTCCTCCACAAGTTTTGAATACTATTGCACCACCACCACATATGGGCAGTGTCACTATTTACATGGCCGCATCGCCAGCATCTATTGCTTTGAGATCTAAAAAGGCGGTGTAGTTTTTTCGGAGTGAGATACCACCTGTGCAAAAGTTTAAAATTGACCTCCAGAATGGAGGATGAGATCGAAGATTTCTTTGTAGCTTGGAACATCAGTTTACTTGTTTGGGGTAGTATAATGACACCTAGATCTCTTTCCCAGCTTTCTATATAGGGGGGAGTTTGTCCTGGGGGTGTGTGAGTTAAGATCTTATAGATGATGGACAATGTATGTCTCAGGGGGGGAGAGCGAGTGCACAGGGATTCAAAGGAGGTTAGAGGTCTGATCATGTTCCCATATTCTGGGTGTGTGGTGATAAAGTGTGCAGTCTGTCTGTAAGTGAACCAGTCAGCGAAACAGTTTAGTCCCTTTTTTACTAATTCATTTTGTGATAGTAAGGATTCATTTTCGGTTAGTGTATATACTGCGAGGTCTCTGTTCAGAGTTGTTGTGGTGGATTGTGTGGTGAAGGGCCTTACCGTGAATTCCCCGTTTTCAATTAGGGATGTCATGGGTGAGGGTATGGAGGAGATGTAGTGTGTTGTGTTAATTGTATGTTCCCAAACCTTAAGGGTCTCCTGTATCATTGGGTTGTCTGTTCTAATTAATTTGAATAGATGTGGGCTGCTCCAACATAACCTTCCCAGGTGCGGCTTATTCATTATTAAGTGTTCTAGTGGTACCCATCTTTTATGGTTGAAATGGATGTTCCAATCCACTAGGCGTTGCAGAAAGATAGCTTGACGATAAGCTGCTAGGTTTGGAACTCCCAGGCCTCCTTGTGTTTTTGAAGTTTGCATTGTTTGTTTACTAATTCTGGGCGGTCTACGGCGCCAAATGAAGTCGCTGAATGCTTTCTGGAGGGACGGGAGGTATGTTTTGGGAAGGGGTATTGGTAAGGTCTGAAGTAGGTATAAGATACGTGGGAATATATTCATTTTAATCGTGTCGATGCGACCTAACCATGATAGCTTTTTAGATCCCCACGATGAGAGATCACGTATTATATTGTGTTTAGCAGGTGTATAGTTAAGGTGGAAGATATCTTCTTGTGAGGAGGTCAAGTGTACTCCCAAGTATTTCAATGAATGAGTGCACCAGGTGAACGGGGAAATCTCTTGTGTGGCTAGTAGTGAGGGGCCTGACATATTTATGTTTAATATTTCTGATTTGGACATGTTTATTGCGAAATTGGACAGGGATTTGAAGGAATTAAATTCGTTTAATAAGTGAGGAATTGAGCGTTCGGGGTCGGTGAGTGTGAATAACATGTCATCGGCAAACAGAGACAGAACATATTTCTGTTCCTTAATTGTAATTCCTGTTATCAGGGGGTTTTGTCTGATCCTGGTTGCCAATGTTTCAATCACACAGGCGAATAGGAGTGGGGATAGGGGGCATCCCTGGCGTGTTCCGTTATTAATTTGAAATGGGGGGGAAAGAGTACCATTTACTAATATTCTCGCGGTGGGCTGGGAGTATAGGGAGAAGATCCTGGTGAGGATCTTTGTGCCTAGGCCCATATGGGTCAGTGTGGCTCGCATGAAGTCCCAGGCAACACGGTCAAAGGCCTTTTCCGCGTCTGTGGACAAAAGGACAGAGGAGATGTTGTTATGCTTAGCATGATGTATTAAATTTAAGGCCCTGACCGTGTTGTCTTTCGCCTCTCTTCCTGGTACAAAGCCGACCTGGTCCAAATGGATCAGGTCAGGGAGAATTCCGTTTAATCTATGAGCCAGTATCCGTGCAAAAATTTTTATGTCCGTATTCAGTAACGATATGGGGCGATAATTGTTAGGTAAATCTTGGGGTTTGTTAGGTTTAGGGATTAATGTTATATGGGCTACCAGTGCGGTGTCAGGAAATGATTTACTCTTGTCTATAGATTGGAAGTATTGTACCATATATGGATTCAGGATCTCTTGGAAAGTGGTGTAATATTTGTGGCTAAAGCCGTCTGGTCCAGGTGCTTTCCCTGTGGGTAGGTGTTTCATAGCTAACTGGAGCTCAGCTAGTGTGATGGGGTTCTCTAATTGTTCTTTTTGTAATTCGTTAATATGTGGTAAGTTAAGTCTGTTAAGATAATCCTCTATTAGTTGTGATCTAGTTAAATTGTGGTTCAAGTTTCTGGGGTTGGTGGGTTGTATATTGTATAACTTTTGGAAAAAGTTTCTGAATGTATTGGATATGGATTGGGTGGAGAAATGGGAGACGTTATTTTTGTCTTTAATCTGCATAATGTACCTCTGGTATGCCTTCTGTTTGAGGTACCTGGCTAGTAGTCTGCCTGATTTGTTCCAACCCTCATAGTGTTTTTGTTGGGAGTAGAGTGCCTGTCGTTTGTGTGTCTTGTCAAGATGTGAGGCTAGTTTTTGTTTGTGTTCAGTAATTTCTGCGAGTAGATTTTTGTCAGTCGGGTTTTTTTTATGTAAGTTTTCCATCTGTTCTATTTGTGAGACTAGAGAGATCGTGAGCTCTCTTTGTGCTTTATTATGTTGTGCCTTAATGGCCATTAGTTCTCCCCTAATGACACTCTTGTGTGCTTCCCAGAGGGTGTGCATGCTTGTCTCAGGTTGAGTATTATGTTCAAAGTATTCCGTAAGAGTGGTTGTCAGTTTGGTGATCACATCAGTTTCTGTTAATAAATGTTCATCAAGTCGCCAGACAAAGTCTCTTATAGGTTTAGAGGGCCATGTCATTGTACATATCATAGAGGCATGGTCAGACCATGTGATCGGAGAGATTGTGGCCGAGTTAAATAGTGATAGGCCTCCAACATCTGCAAACACATAGTCTATTCTCGTATAGATCTCATGTGGGTAAGAATAATATGTATAGTCTCTAGTCTGAGGGTGTAAGGTTCTCCATACGTCATGTGCTACAATTTTCTCGAGATACGACTTAATTTTTGAGATTTGTGAAGGTGATGTGGAGGAGTATCGAGATGAGCAGTCTAGGCTAGGGTTAAGTGCTGTGTTTAAGTCTCCACACATTATGAGTGTCCCCTTCTGATGGTCTAAAATTAGGTTTTTAATTTTCTTCATGAAGGAGTGTTGTGCTGTGTTAGGGGCATACACTGAAACTAATGTTACAGGTCTCCCGTAGAGAAGACCAGTTAGGAGGAGGTATCTGCCTTCTCTGTCTCTAAGTGTTTGTAGTGATGTAAAGGGTATATTTTTCTTAATAAGGATTCCCACCCCTTGTTTTTTATTGTGGCAATGTGATGCCCAAAAGCATGTGCCAAACGTGCGTGCGAAGGTGGTAGGTTCTTTTCCTTTACGGAAATGGGTCTCCTGTAAGAAGACAAGGTCTGCTCCCTGCCTATGGAAATCTTTAGAGGCCAGCGTTCTCTTACAGGGTATATTTAGTCCTTTTGCGTTTATTGAGTATATTTTTAAGTTATTACCGGAATGGGGTTGTCTTCTATTGTTAGCCATTATCTAGTTTATGGATGTCTGACGTATGTCGTGAGGTTATTAAAATGTCTATTTGTGATGTTGAGCGTTTGTGAGTCTGGATGCAGGACGGGACGGGAGCGCCCTTACGTGGCCTAAACATCAGGCCACGCAATAATGTATTAACTTCAAAAAACAAATTTAAAACACAGATATAAAATAACATAAACAGTGGGGTCAAATATTCAGGAAAAACCAACATTAACAGTAGTTGGATAAAGGGGGGTATCATTTCTCATCTATCACTAGGTTCCTCTAATAGAACAATAGGGTATTATACACTGTTAGCATGATTCTAGATTCTCTTATCGTCATTTACTATAGGGGTTATAGCTATGGATATACATGTCAGTTATAGAAAGAGAGCTAGAAATGTGGATACATTCAGAGCACATCACTCAGTAAAAGGGGATAACTGAAATGTCCAACATGAGAGAGGTTAGGATCATATATGTAATAATTAAACGTTTTAACCATGATAATATCAACTTCAAACCAACAACGTTAAGCCATCTCATCTTCATCCCCAAACCTCTCAGGTAGTGCATCATGTTCAGCGTCTGATCACAGTCACCGTGGGTGTAGTAGGTTAGTTTTGAGCCTGCATTGCTAAACAACATAGGTCTTATGTTAATGTGATACAGACACCGAGCAGGAGAGGGTAAGGGGGGAGGAGAACAGCTAGGTCTATCTAGAAAGTAATAACTTTAACAGTTCTATTCCCACCCCAAATCAGATCAGTTCCAAATAGGTCCCAGGGTACATTTCCCTTTAGGTCAGTTATCTTTTTAGCAATATACTTATCAGTTCCTGGGAAACAAAGTCCATTTCGGTCCGAGCTCGATATTCTTCAGGGTGTCAGGGTACTTATTGCATCAAATTTGTGCATGAGACTAGGGTGCAGTGGTATCTATTTTTTTCTTTTTGTTAGCTTGATACCATTGTGAGCGTTGCGGTTTGGGGTTCGACTGGTCACTTGAAGAAGGTGCATCCAGATCTTTAAGGAGTGGTTGTGGAAAGGAGATGTTTAGGCCCTTTGAGAAAGCATCTAGGTCGTCGGGTTCTTTGTAGATATGAGTCTTGCCTTCTTGTTGTACTATAAGGCTGAAGGGGTATCCCCATCTGTACTTCATTCGCCTCTCTTGCAGGACTTGGGTAATGAATCTTATTCCCTTTCTTCTCTCAATTGTTGAGGGGCTAATGTCCTGAAAGATTTGTATACTGTAGGCCTGGAATTTAATTTCTCTTTGTAGTCTAACTTGCTTCCATATTGCCTCCTTGTCTAAGTAGGTGGTGAATTTAATGATTATATCTCTTGGTGGATTGGGGGGTTTTGGTATGGGTCTCAACGCTCTGTGTGCGCGTTCCATAGAGGCTTCAGATAGTTTGAGGGAAGGGACTATGTACTCAAAAAGTTGTAGCAAGTATGAGACAAGGTTATCCTGTGTCACTTCTTCTGGAACCCCTCTTATCCTCAAATTGCTCCTACGGCTCCTGTTATCCAAGTCTTCAATTTTAAGTTGAAGTGCTTGCATTGTGATGTCTTGTCTCACCATTTGATGATTGGCATCGGAAACCATAGTGTTTAAGGTGTCCTGACCCTCCTCCAGGGTCTCTATTTTTGCCCCCAGTTCGTTGATGTTCTTTTTTAGGGAGGACATTTCTGTTTTGATGAATGATTTTAGGTCTGCCAGGTCAGACTTAGAGGGTAGTTGTGAAATAGTTTTCTGTATCAGACTAAGTTGTTGAGACTGTGGTATGGATTCTTGCTCCTGTGATAAATGTGAGTCCGTTGGTGGTGAATCTTTAGTACTGTCAAGAGCGTCAATCTCCTGTTTGTGAAAGAAGGAGGACATGGTGGTAGTAGCTGTTGTGGATGATTTCTTGTCCGCTTTGGGTTTCTGCCTTGCTGCCATTGATATAACAGAGTTATCCCTTTGCCAGCAGCCAGTTTTCAGTCACTGGTGTTTATAAGGAGAGGGTTCCTTAATGTAATGTAGCACCAGTTCATTAAATAGGTAGGTTGCTATCTCTGATGGCGGCTGCGATCTGTCTAGGGAGAGCGGTTTAAGTCTGTAGGCCTCAGTCTCTGGTTTGGTATAGTTAGATAGCTGCCTTAAGGCCGGTCTCAGACTTCCACTGCGATCCGATGCTAATGTTTAGGTCGTTTTGCCTTGTATATGTGTTCAGTGGATTGGGTTGTAGTCTGAGGTGTATCTGCGTGTTACCTTGTTTATCCGGTGGGGCCGCGCCACGTGGGAGCTGTAATGGCGTGCGGCTGTATGTGGCGTTTCGTTCGACTGTCTGAGCCTCAAGTCCGGTAATCGCTGCTGCGGTCTACCAGTGTGGGTCACCAGCTCCCCGCTGCTGAGCTGAAGTTGGATCCAGGGCACAAGCGTGCCTCTTGCAAAGCGGAGCTTCCAGCCGAGTGAGTATAGGTGCGGTAGTACGTTGTTTAAGTTCAGCGGTTCTTCAGCTGGTAAGCGTTTGGTCTGGTCACCGGACAGTTAGGTTTATGGCATAAGAGTCTCTAGATGCTTTTTAGCTTATTGCTGCCCTTCAAATCACCATAATGGAACCTGTGTGTGAGAATATGTTACGGAGCAAAGTTAAAGTGCAGCCATGTTCCTGCACGGCTACGCTCCGCCCCCCACATTTTGTGTTCTATACTTTGCTGCTTAGTACTGCTAATCACAAACTGCACAATAAATGAAATGGCTATTTAGGGACATAAATAGTATAACAATTTCCTTTTTTTGCTTTGATCCTTTGATGTTTAAATGAAAAATATTTTGTTCACTAGGTGCTTAAATCCTATGCAATTCCTGAGCAAGAAACTGCTGGTGATTGGTGGATACGTACATATGCCACTTTTGATTGGGTCACTGAGTATGCAAGCAGGGCAATGCATTGGGCCAGGCTGTACAACAATTATTTTACAAATACAATGCTCTAAAAATGTGATCGGAGAGGCATAAAACAGAATCTAACCCTAACAGCATCTGCTAGTCAGAGAAACAAGTTCAAAACACAGTGAAATAAAAAAAAGAAACAAATAAAAATGTTTTATCTTTAAATTTGCATCCTGGATCGAGGACAGTTTAGTTAAATTTAGTAAACCGTATGGTCCATAAATCGTAATGATAAAGTATTTATTTCTACAAAGAATATTAGTTTTCTCATTGTCTTGTCAGTCATGCGAGTAATTCTAGGAGCTGGAACCCGTAAATATCTTAATGGAGAAAAGGGAAGTTATATGAGATGCGCATTAAAAAGCGAAGCGTGCAACCCATGCTGCGCCAGTTCTGCTTATGTACAAATATAGGCAGTGAAACTGACACATAAAACTGTATATTTGTTTATTCACGACTCTATGAACATCTACATGAAGGACACAGAAAGCATTTTTAGTAGGAACAGCCTTAAGTCATTAATTAAAGGGACAGTCAAGATTAAACTTAAATGGTTAAGATAAAACAGCATTTTTAAACAACTTTCCAATTTACTTCTGGTATCAATTTTACTTAGTTCTCTTGGTAGCCATTGTTTAAAAGTAGGCTCAGGAGCACTACTGGGAGCTAGCTGTACACATCTGGTGAGCCAATGACAAGAGGCATATAGGACTCGGGAGCAGTCACCAATCAGCAGTTGGCTCCCAGTAGTGCATTGCTGCTAAGGATGTGCACGTATTTTTTAAACAAAGGATACCTAGAGAACAAATAACATTTCATAATAAAAGCAAAATTGTAAATTAGTTTAAAATAGCAAACTCTGTCTGAATCTTTGAATACAATTTATGTGTAGAGATAATAAAATATAATGAATACAATTCAGATACACATCAGCGATCTGTACTATATTTTTGAAAAGTAATATACATTTGCATTTTAGTCACAGTAGTTATTTTAGAAAGTTAATATTTTGTAAAAAGTGTTTTTACAAAATAGAGGAGATAAACACTCCATTGGTCAATTTATTCAATGACTATCTGTGTAATGGTAAGGTGCCCTCAGCATACTTTGCAGCATCTAAAATTATTTTAATTCCAAAAAAGAACAAAGATCCAGAACTTATTGACTCATATCGCCCTATCTCACTACTCAACACAGACTATAAAATATTCACAACCATTCTATCTAACAGACTTAAACGAATTCTTGGCTCGCTGATTCATGCGGACCAGGTCGGCTTCATGTTGAATAGGAACCCAGCCGCCAGTATTCGGAAAATTCTATTATTGTTAGACTTTTATCATATAGAAAAAGCACATAACCGTGAAGAAACGGCGATTTTGTCAGTCGACGCACAAAAAGCATTCGACTCAATTATTTGGGACCACTTATTCTTTACTATGGAACAATTCGGCTTTAGGGACCACTTTCCTAAATGTATCCATGCTCTATATGCGAAGGCCTCTTCAGTACTCCTGGTTAATGGTTCTCCCACAGAAACTTTTGACATTTTGACAGGAACGAGACAAGGTTGTCCAATCTCACCTCTATTGTTCAATTTAGCAATTGAACCTTTGGCACTGATGTTGAAACAATATTTACAAGGGATCCCTCTGGGAGACAATTATCTCAAACTACTTCTATACGCGGATGATTTGCTACTTTTTCTCAATAAGCCACAATCAGAGATCCAAACAATTATAGATATAATTGCCAAATTCGGCACATTTTCAGGCTATAAAATAAACATCTCCAAATCTGACTTGCTATGGATAACTAGACCCTTGGGTACAGACTATACTTCACCTTTCAAGGTGGCAGATCAATATATTACATACTTAGGAATCAAAATTAGCACAAACCCGGCGGAATGGTATCTGCTGAATTACTCCCCATTATTAAACAAAATTCAATTAGATCTCAAAAACTGGGCAAAGCTACCTCTATCATTGACGGCAAAAATCAATTTGATTAAAATGATTATACTACCTAAATTACTTTACACAATGCAAAATATCCCAATTCCTATAACAAATTCAGATCTCAAACGCTTGGAGAGTTCTATCAGGTTGTTTATTTGGGGTACGGGCAAGAAACGCATTACCCTACAGAAACTTTTGCTTCCTAGACAAAGTGGCGGCTTAGCACTCCCCAGTTTTTTGATCTACAATAAATTATGTTTGGCCAAGGTCGCCTTGGATTGGCTCACTGGTGGGTCATTTGTTGCTTCTTATGAAATTGAGCAAAATCTAGTCACTCCATTCAGCCTAGTGGCTTTGCTACATTGTCATATTAAGGATTTACCACACAAGGTTAAAATGAAACCTACAATAATGCACACTATTAAAGCATGGCAATTCATTAGGACGTGTATGAAGGACACCCCACAAATTTCAGAATATGTACCCATCGTAGGGAATCCGTGCTTCACCCCAGGCATCAGGAACAAATTATTCAGCAGATGGTTTAGACTGGGTCTGAAACACTTAGTACAATTTAGGGATCCAGAAACTACTGGGGTACACACTTTCGCAACTTTAAAAAACTGCTATCGACTTAAAAACACTGACTTTTATGCCTACCTACAAGTGCGGCATTGGTACACTGAGATTACTAAAGACTCAGCTAGAGACCACCTACATCTGGGTATCAAAATGGGTCTTGCTCTGTTTAAGGCAGGCAAGCATGCAATTAGTTATTGGTATAGGATGGTGCTTCTCGAGACTGGAGAAGCGAATCTCTTAGATATTCACTCAAAATGGAGCAGAGACATTCAAACCCTAGATCTTGATAAAATGAAACACAGCATAGTATTGGTGGAACACGCTACTCTATCGGCGTCATGGCGAGAATCACATTTCAAACTTATAAACCACATTCACATAACCCCGGCCAACCTAAATAGATGGCTTGGGAACTCGCTTCACCTGTGCCCTCGATGCAGCTCTTCTGATGCCGACCTGGCCCACATGATTTGGCGATGTCCAAAGATCCAGCACTTCTGGCGAAAAATCCAATTCTGGCTGAACAGAGTACTCACTATCCAGATAGTTTTAGAATTACAACATGCTATCTTTCTAGTAGATCGGAGTGATCTTGTGGAATATGCCCCTAACATTGAGCTAATAAATACTGTAATTCTGGGGGGGGGGAGATACCTCATCTTGAAAAACTGGAAATCCAAGAGAGCACCAACAATTAATAATCTAACCTACCTACTACACTCTCAATATATACTAGAACAGCTTGATAGTTCTAATAACGGAATAATTCATCAAGATAGATTTGAATGCAAGTGGTTAGATTTCATCAGAAGTTACAGAAATAATTTAGATAACTAATTGAAAACCCCTTTTTTTTTTTTTTTTCTTTTTTTTTTTTTCTTTCTTCTTCTTCTCTCTTTCCCTCCTTTCTCCCTCTTATTTTCCGGCCAGGCACCTCTCCCCCTCCTGGGGCCCAATCCCGTCTGTATAATAGGATTAGTATGAACATGGTTAGAAGACACTAGTTGATAATTACATCTGGTCAAACAATGTTTGATACAGAAAATTCCTGGTAGTAATTCTAGGTTAAACAACGAACTAGCACAATGCAAAGCTAATCTCGTTTTGCTATTATCTTTTTCTTTTCTCTTCTTTTCTTTATATATTTAATGATATTATTAACAATTTGTTGAATATTTTGAGGTAAAGATTTATATCTTGTGAAAAGCTGCCTCCTTTATATTTGAGTACCTTATATCTTAGTATTATTACTGCCTATGCTTAGAAGGTCCAAGAGTGGCCTTTTGAGCGATACAGAAACTCTACATTTTGGTTTCCATGTTATTTAATTGTTGACTATGTTTATTTAACGCATAGATTGCGCTTCTTTAACTATCCTTTATGTATGTTATGTAACTGAAATTGTACGCTTTGGATGTACCAATGTTGTACTTGTCTATCTTTTTTTGAAAAATTCAATAAAAATTAAAGTTTAAAAAAAAAAGTGTTTTTGTCACTGACTTTTTACTGATTGGGACTTTGAATTCAGTTCTAAGTCAGTTTAGAAAAATAAAAAAGACAAAAATGCGGGCAAAAAAATGAAAGAGAATGTAAAGTTTAATGAATAATTCCTGGTTTTTAAAATACTCTTAAAAACAGGGGCACTTTCAGTCATTAAAGTTACATGGAAGCTTCTTTTTTAAAATTCCTTTTGCTTTATGGAAAACAGACCGGCGATCCTCCGCTCGCAGCTTTTGCTGTAGTCAGCACAGCGATGACGAATCCGGCTTCCTCCAATTGTTGCGTGCCCCCTTTGGCATCCAGCGCGTGGGTAGGTTTTTAACATGGTTAAAAGGACATTCTGGTCACAGTAGATGGATTACATATTTGAATATTGATATTTTCAATATCCAAATTTGGTCAAAATGATTGTGCACGTGCATCTGAAAACTGTTAAGCATAAAAAGAAAACAATTGTGAAAATGTAGGTGTCTGGATAATTACCCATCAAATATTTTTTAATTTTAAATAATTAGCATACTCAAAGACATTGAAGAAGAAAAAAAAACAACAACAATTATCCCAAACCCAAAACCCAAAATAACTAAAAAAAACAGGTCAGTAAGTACAAATAAACCTCCGGGTTTCAATATTTGGAACTTAATCCATAAAAAATGTAGGTGTGATTATTGATTTTTTTCTTTAATATATATATATAACTTTTATTTGGGGGGTGACAATAAAAAATAAATAATTTTTTTATTGTATTTAATTTGTTTAATTGTGGGAAATATTTAATTATTGTATATTTTACAGAATGTTACAGAATCATCGGGAACACTTTAAAGGGAAGTGATCCTGTATTTTACACAAAACATTGTTCCAAACCATACAGAAAAATGATATATTCATTGGAAATGCTGATCAAATAAGTGTATTGAAATTCTTCACTAATGACTTACATGATTACAGGCCACACATTGCCTATAAATCTCCTTAAATGCTTTGGGGTTGCTGAAATTTCCAACCACATTTTTTTAAGCGTTGGTAATATAAGGGTTAATGTAAAATAGTATTCTCCTTAGGCTTTTCCCATACATGAATAGAAATGTTGGCTACAGAACTGTATGGTACATCAGCCAGTGGTCAATTATAGACTGGCCCACATCTGGAATTAATCAGCGCTGGATTTTTATAAAGCTGCCACTAGATTGCAGCTTTTTGAAATGACAAGTGAATGAGTGTGCAAGAGAAAGAATGTCACATCCCATTGATTATAGTTTATTAAACACACAGCTAGAATATAGCACTTTCTGCAAAACATCCAGAATCAATCATATATCTGGTTATACCCACGCCAACACAGGAAGTAAATACATTCAATGAATTTAAAGAGCTTTCTGGGAAAAAGAGTTCTCAGATCTGTGGCTACTACAAACCTTTAGAAATTATGATCCTCAAGAGTGTATTTAATAAAGTGGGGCTTTAATAAAATTTAATTTGAATTAGGAACATAAAAAGGACTAAATTCATTAATGTCTAAAATTGTATGGGGTTTATAAGAACATTAGCACAACGGTTCAGTCGTTTACATTGAACATACCTTGTTTCTAAAGGTTAAAATAAGTGTAACTTGTATATCCTGCGACCGATCGACTATGTTTTCCTGCATATTGTTAGGCTGTTTCTTATATTATTGTAGAGTAAATAAAACTTAAAAAGTAGCAATTAAGGACCATTAAAGGGATGCTAAACACAATTTTTTTTTCTTTCATGAATTAGAAAGAGCATTCAATTTTAAGCAACTTTCTAATTTACTCCTATTATCCTATTATCAGTTTTTTCTTCTTCTTTCTTTTGGTATCTTTATTTGAAAAAGTAGGAAGGTAAGCATAGGAGCCGGCCCATTTTTGGTTCAGCACCTGTGTAGTGCTTGCTGATTGGTAGCTACATTTAGCGCTAACCAGGTGCTGAACCAAAAATGGGCCGGCTCATAAACTTACATTCCTGCTTTTTCAAATAAAGATACCAAGTGAACGAAGAAAAAATGATAATAGGAGTAAATAAGAACGTTTCTTAAAATTGTTGCTCTATCTGAGTCATGAAAAAAAATGGATTTAGTATCCCTTTAAATAAAGTAGAATTGGATCATTGGCACATGCGCTCTGAAATGGCATACGGAACAAAACTGGTTGACATGTGTCAACAAGGCCAATCCGGATTCGTCACCGGACACAGAATCTGAAATCAAAATAGTTTCAGTATCAGAATCCTCTGTAACTGAATCTGATATTAGCACAGTCTCAGCATCAGAATCCTCCATAACTGGATAGAGGATATTTAAATATGGACTAAAGTAGTAAAAACAAAAATGGCACCTGACACCCCCAATGGCTGGGGCACTCTCAACCTCCTATGACCAGACCCCTGCGGACTAGAAAATTTCCTTCACCACACGGTCGGGGTTGTGGAAATGTAAAACGGAAGGTAACCACGCCTGAACACAAGGTGAACCGTACAGTACAAAAAAGGGCGCCCAACCAAAAGTCTGCATCACTTCCAAAGGCCTCAATGTTCCAAACCACGAGCCCATAAATATTACACATAAGCAGGTTGAATCACATAACAAACATGATTGTAAACCCCCCTGTTCAATAACCCCCCTCAGGAGAGATTAACCCTCGATTCCAAGATACTACAAGAGACTCACTGAGACCCTTATAAGTTAGACCCGCAAGGAAAACATTCACATTACAGTACATTGATGAATAAAGTAAAATGAAACAATCTTATCGGTATCTACGCCGTGGAACAGGAACATGGCCTTTCAAGTGTGACAAATAGTAACATCGCCTCCGCCATGGACTTGAGAAAAGAAAGCAGGCAGCGGAGCGAAGTTTGACAACGCCGATTGCTTGCGGGATGGTTTCGCAGAAAGACTCTCCCTGCATCTCCTGACTCTAACTTTCATCCAAGCCCTCACTGAGAGACTGACAGGACTACTTAAAACTCCTGTCCCATGCCGAAGAGTACTACCCTCCATAAGAGACAAAAAATTAAAATTTTGACACTTCTCTGCCAACCTCCTGGGACGAAAGGCAAAGAATGACTGGGGATGAGGAGAGTGGGAGGAGTATTTAAGCCTTTGGCTGGGGTGTTTTGCCTCCTCCTGGTGGCCAGGTTCTTTTTCCCCAAAAAGTAATAAATGCAGCTGTGGACTCTTTTTCCATCATCAGAAAAGGAAATTATCAGGTAAGCATAATTTATGGGGTTTTTTTTTCTAAAGAATGTCAAAGATTCCTTTCATTTTATGTCAAGTGTATTATGGGAGAGCCAATCATACTTATAAATATTCTGATCACATTTATAAATGTATATATTACTGATATACTCTTGCATATACTTATGCCTCAGAAAGTGTGAATATAAAAAGACATAATTATATAAGGAAAATAAGCTGGAAAATCACTTGAATTTAATATTCCGCCTGAATTAAGAAAGTTTAATTTTGACTTTAATGTCCCTTTAAATTAAATTGTTCATTATAATATGACTGCTGTTTTTGTTCTTTCACAAATTATACAGACAGACACATATTTGCAGTTTGCTTTTAATAGTCTTTTTTTTTTTTAAAGGGACAGCCATTTTGTTTTTAAACAAATTCCTTTGTTTTGTTGTGTTTTTAAATAAATATATAGTTAATTTTGCTCTTCTGTGCCACTAATGATGAGGGTACAGCTGGTGAGCAAATGCAAACCTGCCAACATTTCCCAGAGGGACGGGGTGGTGATTACTTGAGGTGTCCAAAAAGTGTGCTGTGGGTGTAGCCGCAATTTGATGTGAAGCCATGGATATGCCCTGGGTAGGGCAGAGCACTTTGTGGGAGGGGTTTGGCAGAGTCAGGGCAGACTATTTGTTAAGCTGAGGGAAAGACAAGCGCTAGACCTCACAACCCGGGACAATTCTGCAATATCTGGGATATTTGGGAGATATACAGATTAGAAGCAGATGCCTATGATCCAGTTTTCAGTTTGTTGGGTTAATTGATGCTGGCACAATCAAGCCTACCAACAGGCAGCTGTTTCATTCCTTCTGTCATACGTCCCACTAGGAAAGGTCTCTGGCTTATACAATGGCTCTAGTAACCATATTAATTGTGAAAATCTATTAAGCTAATGGTGGGCAAACATTGTAACATGAGCCCTATTTGTTCCATAATAAGAGAATAAAGTGCTATACTGTGAAATTAGAGTAATGTTACTAATACAAGATACTTATAATAGGAACGCTAGCAGCAAATTAATAATAACTCTAGAAAAAGAAAACTCTTGCCATGAGGAATTTACAATTTAAAGGACATAATGAAAGACAGGCAAGAAACGGAGTAACAGAGTATTTGTTAAAATGGGCGTCCGATAAAAAGAAGCATCTGGAATTTAGTAGAGTGAGTTAAATTGACAAAGAACCTGTTTTTAAGAGATGGTTTCCTATCCGTGCTTAGAAATAAAGAGAAAGAAAATGCTTGATGGATATTGCAGATTATATAGACACAAGCAGAAAATGTCTCTGGAAGGAAATGGTTGTACAGGGGTTAACACATTATTATATAGTGCAATGATAAAATACTCTATACATGTTTAAATGCATATTAATTAGTAAATAAGTCATTTCTAGATATGATGCAAACCTGAGAATAGGAGCTAGATGTATTTATGCAATTATGTTACTTGTTTAAATATTGAAGATAAAAGTGTAGATATTTAGTTTCTATTAAAGGGACAGTAAAGTCAAAATTAAACTTTCATGATTCAGATAGGGCATGTGATTTTACACAACTTTCCAATTTACTTTTATCATTAAATTTGCTTTGTTCTCTTGGTATTCTTTGTTGAAAGCTAAACCTAGGTAGGCTCATATGCTAATTTCTAAGCCCCTGCAGGCTGCCTCTTATCTCAGTGCAATTTGACAGTGTTTGACAGTTAGACACTGCTAATTCATGTGTGTCATATAGATACCATTGTGATCACTCCCATGAAGTTATTTATGAGTCAGCACAGATTGTCTAAAATGCAAGTCTGTCAAAAGAACTGAAATAAGGGGGCAGTCTGCAGAGGCTTAGATACAAGGTAATCACAGAGTTTAAAATTATATTAATATAACTGAGATAAGGAGCAGTCTGCAGAGGCTTAGATACAAGGTAATCACAGAGGTAAAAAGTATAATAATATAACTGAGATAAGGGACAGTCTGCAGAAGCTTAGATACAAGGTTATCACAGAGGTAAAAAGTATATTAATATAACTGAGATAAGGGGCAGTCTGCAGAGGCTTAGATACAAGGTAATCACAGAGGTAAAAAGTATATTATTATAATTGTGTTGGTTATGCAAAACTGGGGAATGGGTAATAAAGGGATTATCTATCATTTTAAACAATATCTATCTCTTCTGAGGACAATTAGTGTGAGTGTGTGCCTTGTTTTCACTCTCTCCTGTATTGCCAGTTTTATATTTATCTCTAAATGTCCTCATCAGAAAGGATAAATAAGGGGGAAATGTACTTTTCCCACATGCCCATTACGTTAGAGAAACCCAATGGTAATGAGAAAACCAGCAATGTTCGGAATTAAATTAAAGGAAAAGTGGATACATTAAACATGTAAGTATATTGCAAAGTTTACAATCTCAAACTGTTTAACAAATCTAGATTATACATATATAGAACTTACTAATAAATTAATTGTGATTGCCAAATCTGTAAAACATCTTGAGTGTATATAAAATAAGATACAAAATACAAAGGTCACCAAAACAAAGGCTGACGCATTTCGGCTGATGTAATCTGAAAATACAAAGGTCAACAAAACAAAGGCTGACACGTTTCGGCAGATGTAATCTGAAAATACAAGTAGACGTCAGCTATTTGAACTGTAATTTTAACATATTAGACAGAGGAACCTTTAACCTGTTTGAATGGTGCATAAATCTGTGTAAAAAATTATCTAATTGTATACAACCCAAGTCCCAATTAGCTGTATCAGATTTTGTTGCCTTTTTTCTTGTAAGTTCTAACTAATAAATATTTATGTTAATGCAAGACTATGGCGCTTCATGGTTGTGTAGAAATAACATATACCTTAGTGATTATCTATTTAAACATGTTTTTCATTCATTGTTTATAAATTAACTGAAAAACATCTTGAACTCCCTGTCATGTCTTCAAGATGCAGCAACTTCCAAATGGCTGGAGGTATTCACTGTTGTTTAAAGAACTGACAAGAATCTACATAGGAAAAGATGTTTGATTGGTGCTGCTGAAAATAATCTAAGGAAGTAGCTAAACCTCTTTAGGAATTGACAGACAATGCCAGATATTTGTCAGACAATCAGTATTGATTCTGAAAATCTGTCAGATTTCTAGTATGTATTGATCACACTAGTTTATATGTATTTACCATATTCTTATATAAATATTAATAATATATTACTGTTCAGGGACTTTTTGTTTAAATCATATATTTTGTTTCCCATTATTAAATGTTCCTCTCTCTGATGGTATAATTTGTTAAAGTTAGCTCGGTTTCATGAGAGCATACTGTGGTAGGTTTCAGAGTGTGCATGTGTACTGAGCCCTATAGGGCAGCAGTGTTTGCAACAATGGGGTTGAAATCTACAAAAGAAAATTTATGCTTACCTGATAAATTTGTTTCTTTTTAGACACAATGAGTCCACGGATTTCATCCTTACTTGTGGGATTACGCCTTCTTGTCAGCAGGAGGAGGCAAAGAGCACCACAGCAGAGCTGTATATATAGCTCCTCCCTTCCCTCTCACTCCAGTCATTCCACCATTCGAAGTTAGGAAGAGAAAGGAAAAGCTAAGGTGCAGAGGTGACTGAAGTTTAACTAAAAATAAAAACCTGTCTCAAATAACAAGGCGGGCCGTGGACTCATCGTGTCTAAAAAGAAACAAATTTATGAGGTAAGCATAAATTTTCTTTTCTTTTTAAAGACACAATGAGTCCACGGATTTCATCCTTACTTGTGGGATACAATACCAAAGCTATAGTACACGGATGAAAAGGGAGGGACAAGACAGGGAACCTAAACAGAAGGCACCACTGCTTGAAGAACTTTCCTCCCAAAAACAGCCTCAGAGGAGGCAAAGGTATCAAATTTGTAAAATTTAGAAAAAGTATGAAGAGAAGACCAAGTTGCAGCCTTGTATCTGTTCAACAGAAGCATCATGTTTGAATGCCCATGATGAAGCCACAGCCCTAGTGGAATGAGCCGTAATTCTTTCAGGAGGCTGCTGTCCAGCAGTCTCATATGCAAAACGGATGATACTCTTCAGCCAAAAAGAAAGCGAGGTAGTCGTAACCTTCTGACGCTTATGCCTCCCCGAAAAATTGACAAATAAAGAAGACAATTGACGGAAGTCTTTAGTCGCTTGTAAGTAAAACTTTAAGGCACGGACTACGTCCAAATTGTGTAGCAGTCGTTCCTTCTGAGAAGAAGGATTAGGACACAAGGAAGGGACAACAATTTCCTGATTAATGTTCTTGTCTGAAACAACTTTCGGAAGAAAACCAAGTTTAGTACGCAACACCACCTTATCCACATGAAAAATAAGGTAAGGGGAATTATATTGTAAAGCCGAAAGCTCAGATACTCTTCGAGCAGAAGAGATAGCAACAAGAAATAAAACTTTCTAAGATAATAACTTAATATCTATGGAATGCATAGGTTCAAACGGAACCCCCTAGAGAACTTTAATAACTAAATTCAAACTCCAAGGAGGAGCAATTTGTCTAAACACAGGCCTGAGTCTAGTCAGAGCCTGACAAAAAGAATAAACATCTGGAGCATCTGCCAGATGCTTATGCAACAAAATAGATAAAGCAGAGATCTGGCCCTTTAGGGAACTCACTGATAACCCCTTCTCCAATCCGTCTTGGAGAAAAGACAAAATCCTAGGAATCCTAATCCTTCTCCATGAGTAGCCCTTGGACTCACACCAATAAAGATATTTGCCCCATATCTTATGGTAGATCTTCCTAGTAACAGGCTTACATGCCTGAATCAAAGTATCTATGACCGAATCAGAAAAACCTTGCTTCAATAAAATTAACCGTTCAATCTCCAAGCAGTCAGCTGCAGAGAAACTAGATTTGGGTGATGGAAGGGACCCTGAATGAGAAGGTCCTTCCTCAATAGAAGCTTCCATGGTGGTAGAAATGACATGTCCACCAGATCGGCATACCAAATCCTGCGAGGCCATGCAGGAGCAATGAGGATCACTGATGCCCTCTCCTGTTTGATTCGAGCAATCACCCGGGAAAGGAGAGCAAATGGGGGGAATACATATGTTAGGCTGAAAGACCAAGGAACTGCCAAAGCATCTATCAGCTCGGCCTGGGGGGACCTGGACCCGTATCTCGGAAGCTTGGCATTCTGATGAGACGCCATAAGATCCAACTCCGGCCGACCCCATCTGAGAATCAGGTTGGAAAATATTTCCGGATGGAGTTCCCACTCTCCCGGATGAAATATCTGCCTGCTCAGAAAATCCGCTTCCCAGTTCTCCACCCCTGGGATGTGGATCGCCGACAGATGGCAAGAGTGGGTCTCTGCTCACTGAATTATTTTGGCTACTTAGGTCATCGCTAAGGAACTCCTTGTTCCTCCCTGATGATTGATGTAAGCCACTGTTGTTATGTTGTCCAACTGGAATCTAATGAATTGGGCTGAGGCCAGGCCAGAAGCGCATTGAATATTGCCCTCAGCTCTAGAATGTTGATGGGAAGGAGACACTCTGCCTGAGTCCAGGAGAGAGAGTCCCTCATCTCCTGATCTAGGGTTATTCAAGGAGACAAATCTGTATGATCTCCATTCCACTGCCTGAGCATGCTCAGCTGCAGGGGCCTGAGGTGAAACCGAGCAAACAGAATGATGTCCATTGCCACCACCATCAATCCAATTACCTCCATACACTGAGCAACTGACGGCCGAGTATTGGACTGAAGTGCTCGACATGTATTCAGGATCTTTAACCTTCTTACCTCTGTCAGAAAATTTTTCATGGATATAGAGTCAATTAAAGTTCCCAAGAAGGGTACCCTTGTCTGCGGAATTAACAAACTCTTTTCCAGATTTACCTTTCACCCGTGGGTTCTCAGGAAGGATAGCACTGGATCTGAATATCATCCAGATAAGGCGCCACCGCAATGCCCCACAGTCTTAGAACTGCCAGTAGAGACCCCAGAACCTTTGTGAAAATTCTGGGCGCCGTGGCCAGACCGAAAGGGAGAGCCACAAACTGAAAATGTTTGTCCAGAAAGGCAAACCTCAGAACTTTGTGATGATCTGTGTGTATAGGAACATGAAGATATGCATCCTTTAGATCCACTGTCGTCATAAATTGACCCTCCTAGATCAATGGAAGAATGGTACGAATAGTTTCCATCTTGAAGGATGGAACGCTGAGAAACTTGTTTAGACATTTGAGGTCTAAAATAGGTCTGAAAGTTCCCTCTTTTTTGGGGACTACAAACAGATTTTAAAAAAAACCCTGTCCCTGTTCCTGTATTGGAATGGGACAGATTACTCCCATGGAGAAGAGGTCTCCTACACAACGTAAGAACGCCTCTCTTTTTATCTGGTCTGCAGATAATCGTGAAAGAAGAAACCTTCCTCTGGGGGAAGAATTTCTGAACTCCATTTGTATTCCTGAGACACTATTTCTGTTGTCCTCTGTTATCCAAGCCTGGATGAACAAGGAAAGTCTGCCCCCTACTAGATCCGGTCCCGGATCAGGGCCAACCCTTCATGCTGACTTGGAAGCAGCAGCAGGCTTCTTGGACTGTTTACCCTTGTTCCAAGACTGGTTGGGTCTCCAAGTAGACTTGGTTTGTGAATAGTTCCCTCCCTGTTTAGAGGAAGAGGAAGAGGGGATACCCTTGAACCTTCAAAAGGAAAGAAAATTACTCTGTCGACCTCTCTGTTTGGATTTTTTATCCTGAGGGAGGAGATGACCCTTGCCTCCTGTGATGTCAGAAATAATTTCCTTCAAGTCAGGTCCAAACAGGGTCTTCCCCTTGTAAGGAATAGCCAAAAGTTTAGACTTGGATGACACATCCGCAGACCAAGACTTCAACCATAAGGCTCTGTGAGCTAAGATGGAAAAGCCCAAACTCTTAGCCGCCAATTTAGTAATCTGCAGAGAAGCATCCGTAATAAACAAATTAGCTCATTTAAGAGCTTTAATCCAATCCTGTATCTCTTCCAAAGAAGTCTCAGTTTTAAGAGACTTCCAGAGCATCAAACCAATAAGCAGTCATACTGGTAACCGTAACAATGCAAGCCGCCGGTTGCAATAGCAACCCCTGGTGAACATAGATCTTCTTAAGGAGACCCTCCAACTTCTTATCCATAGGGTCTTTGAAAGCACAACTATCCTCAATAGGAATAGTAGTCCGTTTGGCCAGGGTAGAAATAGCTCCTTCTACCTTAGGGACCGTCTGCCAAGAGTCCCTAACAGCGTCAGCTATAGGGTACATCTTTTTAAAAACGGGAGAACGAGAGAAGGGAATAACTGGTCTCTCCCATTCCTTAGCAATAATCTCTGAAGTTCTCTTTGGAACTGGAAAAATATCAGAGTAAGAAGGAACTTCTAAGTATCTGTCCAACTTACTCAATTTCTCTGGAGGAACCACTATTGAATCACAGTCATCCAAAGTCACCAACACCTCCCTTAGTAATAGGCGGAGGTGTTCAAGCTTAAACCTGAAAGGAACCACTTCAGAATCAGTCAGCGGTAAGGCACTTCCTGAATCAGAAAGTTCACCTTCAGATAGGACCTCCATACCCTCCAATTCAGAGCCCTGGGAGAGTACGTCCGAGATCGCCATCATAGTATCAGAAGCTTCATTGACCACGTAGTTGTCCTTCCTTTTATGCTTGCCTTGAAGTATGGGAAAGGCAGACAACGCATCGGAAAGTGTAGAGGACATAACTGCAGCAATGTCCTTTAACATGATCGCAGCAGAAACTGGAGAAGTACCTGGCACCGCCTGAGCGGGCGTTAAGGGCTGTGACACTTGGGGAGAAAGCTGCGGCATACTCTGCATCTCATCGGTAGACCCCTGAGAAGCATCCGCTTTGGGCAATTTTTCATCAAAGAAGATTTGTTCTCTATAGTGTAACGCCCTCTCAACACATGAGGGACAAAAAGTAACAGAAGGTTCCACATTGACATTCAAACACATGGAACATGTAACATTCTGGAGATCTTCCATGATAACAAAAAGCAAGGCAAAATTTGGTCCTGGCTCCTTTAATTATAGAAGCCGTTAATTTATGCCAGAAAACTATATGTGTACAGCACTAATATAAACGCTGTCTGTCAATACCTCCTGAAAAAGAACAGGCTACTGTGCCTTTAAAATTTAAACGACTAACAATTTTACTGCACCAGCTAATCTGAAAGACAAATTCTATGCAATGCCATTAAACTAAAAGAAAAACCACCTCCTCGCCTCAACAGCACTGCTGAGGCGCCTACCTGCCCCCACGGTACACCGACCACTCCTAATCGTGTCTCAGAACACTAAAGACCGCCTGCTTAACTATCAACCATGCGGTCTTAGCGTAACACCAGAACTGCGATGAGGCTCACTGCACACAGGATGTCGGGACTCTGGAGCAATAATCAACTGCGCGGTTTCTCTGACCCCAAGCGCACGAAAGTAAACACTGCAAAACCTTCCGGCTAAGACTATAGTGAAACAAACTAATCGCCGGACAGTTAAAAAGGTTTCCAAACGTAGCCCAGAAAAAAATACACAGCCTTGTACTGGAGCCTTTTTATTTTAGAGCTCCAGGAAATATATATCCCCAGCGTCTTGCCGACAGTACCAATGAACAGTGGCTAGTAGGGAAGCCCTCACAGTAACGAGCCCATGTCCCCCAAAGTTACAGTCCCAGCATATTTTTTAACTGTGCCGGTTGTCATGACTCTATGAAAGCCAAATGTTCTGTGCAATGGGGTGAGCCCTTCTCAAGAGAGTCCATTTCCCCAATATCAGATAAGGAAGTACATATTCATTTCTGAGGTAATATATGTCCCAGAAAAAATAAAAGACTGCACTTACCTCTAGGCTGACCGACAGCATGACAGTTCCCACAGGATCCAGAGGTCTTCTCCCTCCTATAGCCCTGTGGACACATACAGGGCCTTAGATAATATCTGCTAAGGCCATCATCTGAAGGGCAGCAACACAGTATGGGAGGCGCAGTGAGAATTATGTCCCACCAGTTCCCATTGCTTTAAAGCCACCAGCAGCTCTACTCTAGAGACTGACAAGGAATAGGGCTACACCCTATAGTAAAATAGCACTCACTGGTACCATTTTAAAAATAATAAACTCTTGATTGAAGAATCTGACTAACACCTCACTTTACCTCTTCCTATCACTAACACAGGCAAAGAGAATGACTGGAGTGGGAGGGAAGGGAGGAGCTATATATACAGCTCTGCTGTGGTGCTCTTTGCCTCCTCCTGCTGACCAGGAGGAATAATCCCACAAGTAAGGATGAAATTCGTTGACTCATCGTGTCTTTAAAAAGAAATACTCAGACTTTAAAAGGATTGTAAAGTTAAAATTAAATTTAAATTGATTGGATAGAGCATGACATTTTAAACAGCTTTCCAATTTACTTCATTAGCTGTTTTACTTAGATCTTTGTTTCATTTGTTAAAGAGTAATCCTAGGTGAGCTCAGGAGCATGCACTTAATTTTAGCCATATGGCATCAGTGTTTGGAACAATGTTTATAACAATTTTATACATAGTTGCAAACGCTACTGCCATGGAATGCTGAAGTCATGTGCACAACGCTCATAAGGTCCTATACTCTTTAACAAAGGATTCCAAGAGAACAAAGCAAAATGGAGAAAAGACGTACATTGGAAACATTTTTAAAATTGCACCCTCAATTAAAATCATGAATACTTCATTTTGACTTTACTTTCCCTTTAATGGTGCAATTTGTAGAAAAATAATTAGACAAACTTTTCCAATGGTGGTGTATAACATAACATTGTTACAGTGCTCGAGTCATCGCGTCATACTATTGGCCCAATGTTTAATGGTAACTGAACTAGAGCGTAGGTGAAATAATCAGCTGGTCAGTAACCATGGTTACGCTCTAGTTCACCTGATTATTTCACCTGTGCTCTTGTTCAGATATCATGAATAACTGTCTTGTTGGTGTGCTCTAGATGTATTCACATTCCTGGGCCTTAATTCCTTTTTATAGTTTCAAGAAAGGATATCAAGAGATGGGAATTGAAAAGTGATTTTTTTATTTTTTTTAGGGACATTAAACTTTAAAATTAAAAGTTTGTTTCCTTGGTATCCTTTGTTGAAAAATAAACCTAGGTAGGCTCAAGAGTGTGCAAATGTCTGTAGAACTCTATGGCAGCAGTGTTTGCAACAAGGGGCCCCATCCGATATGCAGCGTCGCCAGCAAAAGCCGGCAGCGCCGTTTTTTGCGCGGGTTTGGTATCACATATAAGGCGTAGCACATACAACTTACACCCGTATATTTCACCGCAATAACTAATAAAGTGTATTAACCCCTAAAACGCCACCTACATTATATGTATTAATTCCTAAACCGCCACTCCCGGACCCTGCCGCCACCTACATTAAATTTATTAACCCCTACATTAAATTTATTAACCCCTAATCTGACTCCCCTACACCACGGCCACCTACATTAAATTTATTAACCCCTAATCTGACCCCCTACATCGCCGCCACCTACATTAAATGTATTAACCCCTAATCTGACCCCCTTACACCGCCGCCACCTACATTAAATGTATTAACCCCTAATCTGACCCCCCTACACCGCTGCCACCTACATTAAATTTATTACCCCTAAACCTAAGTCTAACCCTAACACCCCCTAACTTAATTATTATTTAAATAAATCTAAATAATATTACTATTATTAACTAAATTATTCCTATTTAAAACTAAATACTTACCTATAAAATAAACCCTAAGATAGCTACAATATAAGTAATTGTTACATTGTAGCTAGTTTAGGATTTATTTTTATTTTACAGGCAACTTTGTATTTCTTTTAACTAGGTACAATAGCTATTAAATAGTTAATAACTATTTAATAGCTACCTAGTTAAAATAATTACAAAATTACCTGTAAAATAAATCCTAACCTAAGTTACAAATACACCTAACACTACACTATCAATAAAATCCTAACCTAAGTTACAAATACACCTAACACTACACTATCAATAAATAAATTACATTAATTAACTACAATTAGCTAAAATAAAATACAATTAAATTAAATAAACTATATTACAAAAAAACAAACGCTAAATTACAGAAAATAAAAAAAATTACAAGAAGTTTAAACTAATTACACCTAATCTAAGCCTCCTAATAAAATAGCCCCCAAAATAATAAAATGCCCTATACTAAATTACCCTATACTAAATTACGAATAGCCCTTAAAAGGGCTTTTTGCGGGGCATTGTCCCAAAGTAATCAGCTCTTTTACCTGTAAAAAAAAGACAATACCCCCCCAACATTACAACCCACCACCCACACACCCCTACTCTAAAACCCACCCAATCTCCCCTTAAAAAAAAACTAACACTATTTGTAATTTAAAGTTCAATCTGATTGGATCAGCCAATAGAATGCGAGGTCATCTTCTATCTTCATCCATCCGACGAGGAGCGGCTCCATCTTGAAGACCTCCGGCGCGGAGCATCCTTCCTGGCTGATGGACTAACAATGAATGACGGTTCCTTTAAATGACGTCATCCAAGATGGCGTCCCTCAAATTCCGATTGGCTGATAGGATTCTATTGGCTGATCCAATCAGCCAATCGGATTGAACTTCAAATTACAAATAGTGTTAGGTTTTTTTAAGGGGGGGATCGGGTGGGTTTTAGAGTACAGGTAAAAGAGCTGATTACTTTGGGGCAATGCCCCGCAAAAGGCCCTTTTAAGGGCTATTTGTAATTTAGTATAGGGTAGGGCATTTTATTATTTTGGGGGGCTTTTTTATTTTATTAGGGGGCTTAGATTAGGTGTAATTAGTTTAGTTTAAATGTCTTGTAATTTTTCTTTATTTTTTTGTAATTTAGTGTTTTTTTTTTACTATAGTTTAGTTTATTTAATTGTATTTAATTTGAGCTAATTTTAGTTAATTAATTAATTTTATTTATTGATAGTGTAGTGTTAGGTGTATTTATAACTTAGGTTAGGTTTTATTTTACAGGTATATTTGTAATTATTTTAACTAGGTAGCTATTAAATAGTTATTAACTATTTAATAGCTATTGTACCTAGTTAAAATAAATACAAAGTTGCCTGTAAAATAAAAATAAATCCTAAAAGAGCTACAATGTAATTTATTAATTATATTGTAGCTATCTTAGGGTTTATTTTATAGGTAAGTATTTAGTTTTAAATAGGAATAATTTAGTTAATAATAGTAATATTATTTAGATTTATTTAAATAATAATTAAGTTAGGGGGGGGTGTTAGGGTTAGACTTAGGTTTAGGGGGTAATACATTTAATGTAGGTGGCGGCGGTGTAGGGGGGTCAGATTAGGGGTTAATAAATTTAATGTAGGTGGCGGCGTGGTCCGGGAGCGGCGGTTTAGGGGTTAATACTTGGATAGTTTTATTGCGGTGTGGGCTATGGCGGTTTAGGGATTAATAATTAGGCTTATTGCGTTGTGGGGGTTGTCGGTCTAGGGTTTAATACATTTATTATTAGGAGTGAGAGGGGGGATTGCGGATATAGGGGTATACGTATCGGGCTTATTTTTGGGAGGCAGGTTAGACAGTTACGGGAGATTTAAAAAAAAATTAACTTTTTTAGGCGCCGGCAGTTTCTAAAGTGCCATAAGTCACTAGCAACTCCAGAAATGTGTAGTTACGCTTATTTCTGGACATTGCTACGGCACTTTAGGAACTGAGGGTGGGTATATGTAATACCCCGATGTGCGAGGTGAAACTACGGGCGGCGTGGGTTCCCTCGCTTGCGCCGAAAACGATGCCGTATATCGGATTGCGCCCAATGTATTACATTGCTACAAACATTATTGCAAACACTTTGTCTTAGAGTACTACAGACACATACATATTCCTGAGCTTCTATGAGACTTACCTAGGTTTGCTCTTCAACAAAGGATGCCAAGAGAATGAAGCAAATTTGATAATATAAGTAAATTGGGGCATTTGTTTTAAATTGCATGCTCTATCCATACCATGAACATTTTGACTTTACAGTTCCTTTAAATTGTACATTCTTTCTGGATCATGAAAATGTGACTGTGACTCCTATTTCCTTATACCAAAATCATTTTAAAAAATGTACTTTATTCTACATTCTAAAAATGCTATTTTAGGAATGTTTACACATGAACTTGTAAAACCCCAAAATATCATCACACATAGCTCAGCAAATAAAGCTCCTTATTAGTATTAGACAGATATGTAGCATGTTCATTTTCAGTAGACAAATCTTTCATTCAATATCTACAAACTACAGGAGGTGCGCAGATGACTGCAGATGTGTTAATATTAATTTATGTTTATTTAATAATCTCACTTGTGTGATAAACTATGTGATATAAAACACAACAACGTCCTAAATGTGTTTGTGAAGTGGATCCAAGTTTCCATTTTCTTTTGCCAACATTCCATGCCAGTTTGGAAATAGTGACACAGAGCTTTTTGCCGGGGTGTTAAGGAACTCTTTATAGAATAGCAATGTTGATACTAATTTATATTTTGTTTGGACCTAAATGGCATAAATGCTAATATTTTTTAGGATAACAGAATTTTATATAATCCAAAAGTTGTGGTTAAGTTATTTGAAAAATACAGTATAGATAAATATTCAGACTTTAACATCTGTACAATATGATACTTACAGCAAATAAAATCTCTATGCTACATTGTTTTTAAAAACTCCAAATCGCATGAATTTTTTTTTCAATATTTTTATTGAGATTCATTCAAGGTATACAAAACATATATGTCAAAATAAGTTATAGAAGCAAGGTTACATAAAGTAAAATGGTTGGTATGAATCAAATTATCCTCGAACATGAACACAAGACAACTGCAAACTTAAATATGCACAATTAATACCCACCAAACTGTATGCCCTCTGAAAATAAACTTTTAACGTCACTCTTGGACCAAGATCATAAAATAAAATGTAACAGTATAGAATGCCCAAATCGCATGAATTTAATTCAGATTAAACTCTTCTCTATTGTACACCAGAAAACAGTACCACAAAATATAATGCTGGCTATGAGTATTGATTAATGATATCTAAATGTTATTGATTATCAGAATTTTCTATTTTACATTTGTGCAGTGTGCTTGGTGGTCATCTATAATAGGAGACACTAAAACTTTTCCTCTTTCAAATATAGCTGCAGAGCATGTAGCAGATGTTTAGAGTGCTTGGTCACCATCTTTTATAAGGGACATGCCATTTTTACTCTTTCAAATATGACCACAATAGCATGTAACAAACATACACAGTGGCCATGAAAAGTAGCGTGTATATAGGTTCAAGACATGTCTGTTTGAAAGCCAGACTATTTGAGGGTACACCTGGAACCTCAGGACTTTCATACAAATCAAGAAAGTCAAATGGTTACTTCAATAGTTAGGAAAAATAAAAACTGATTTATCTCCTATTGTATCCATGGATATATATCTGATATGTTTACCAGGAACTTGCTTCTTCTTATAAACAAGATTATATCTTGCACCAATACATATACAGCAAACTATTCCAAAAACAGTAAGTGAATGATCTCATTGGTGTGACACAGCCTGTGATATTCATCTTGTCTTGAAGCATCAGTGTTTGGGAAAAAACAAACATATATTAAACAATTATGTTAGCAAAACTGGCAGTAAAGTTTAAGTGCTCAGATTTATTTGTGCTCAGTCTATGGGGGATATTTATCAAAGGTCTGTCGGACCTGATCCTACAGTGTGGATCAGGTCCGCAAGACCTCGCTGAATGCGGAGAGCAATACGCTCTCCGTATTCAGCATTGCACCAACAGCTCACAAGAGCTGCTGGTGAAACGTCGCCCCCTGCAGACTCGCGGCCAATCGGCCGCCAGCAGGGAGGAGTCAATCAACCCAATCGTACTCGATCGGGTTGATTTCCGGCGATGTCTGTCCGCCTGCTCAGAGCAGACGGACAGGTTATGGAGCAGCGGTCTTTGTGACCGCTGCTTTATAACTGGTGTTTCTGGAGAGTCTGATGACTCACCAAAAACACGGGCCGTCAAGCTCCTTTCAGAGCTTGATAGATAGGCCCCTATATCTATTTCAGATGACCAAAGATAGACACTATCTCAAACAGAGTTGCATTACCTGTTGTTGTTTCTGATATATTAAAGGGACAATCAAGTCAAAATTAAACTTTCAGGATTCAGATAGGGCAGCAATTTTTAACAACTTTTCATTTCACTTTAATCATCAAATTTGCTTTGTTCTCTTGGTATTCTTTGTAGAAAGCTAAACCTAGGTAGGCTCATATTGAAAGTTTTTATCAGCTAGATAGCACTAGTTCATGTGTGTCATATAGATAACATTGTGCTCACTCCCAGAGGCGTAACTAGAAACCACAGGGCCCAGGTGCAAGAATCTAAGAAGGGCCCCCCCCAAAAAAAAAATGTGAATTTGATACATATCTTTTTTTTATTTTTTTACATTTAACACAAAAAAAAATGTGAATCAGATTACGTCTGCAAAAGGAGGTTCCCTGTGCCCACAGTCTGTGAGATGGTCTGACCCCCTATTACTGTGTATAGTGACACTGTTTAACCCACCAGTACTGTATATAGTGAGTCAGTGACACAGTCTGTGAGATGGTCTGACCCCTATTACTGTATATAGTGACACTGTTTAACCCACCAGTACTGTATATAGTGAGTCAGTGACACAGTCTGTGAGATGGTCTGACCCCTATTACTGTATATAGTGACACTGTTTAACCCACCAGTACTGTATATAGTGATACTGTTTAACCCACCAGTACTGTATATAGTGAGTCAGTGACACAGTCTGTGAGATGGTCTGACCCCTATTACTGTATATAGTGACACTGTTTAACCCACCAGTACTGTATATTGTGAGTTAGTGACACAGTCTGTAATCTGCCGGTGAGATGGCTGGCCTGACTCTACCCGCCCCAGTACTTTATAAAGTGACCACAGTAGTCTGTGACATGGTCCAGCTCCCCGTACTGTATATAGTGGTACTGTATAGTGACACTGTTTACCCCCCGCCCCCCCATGCTGTAGTAACAAGGTCTGTAAATTGCTGCTTCCACAAACATACACACATACATGCATAAATACAGTCACATACATACACACACATAAACACCAATAGGTAAAACAGAAACACTAACCCCTGTAGTCAGACACTAGTGAAGCATCATGTCCCACTCACATGATATCAGTCCAGGCAGTGGCAGGAGAACATTTTTTATTGAATTTTTTTTTTTTTTTTAAGCTGGGCCCCCACCCTCAGTTGCGACCCCTGCACCCTCTGTACTTTTGTCCCTGCTCACTCCCATTAAGTTACCTAGGATTCAGCACTGATTGGATAAAATGCAAGTCTGTCAAAAGAACTGAGATAAGGGAGCAGTCTTCAGAGGCTTTAGATACAAGGTAATCACAGAGGTATATTAATATAACTGTGTTAGTTATGGAAAACTAAGGAATGGGTAATAAAGGGATTAGCTATCTTTACAAACAATAAAAAATCTGGAGTAGACTGTCCCTTTTTAGATGATTCTCACTCCAGATTTTTAGTGAAATAACTACATGTAACATGCTGACTTCGCCATAATCACATACTTAGAAAAACACTCCCTTGATCTCCCTTATTTCTTTTCATAGAGTCAGAAGAAAAATATATACATAGAGAATATCATTTGGACTTTGTGTGAGATAGAGCTTCCCTATAGAATAGAACTCCTTTAACCCTTTCGTGACAGGGTTAAAGTGCCTACATCGGAACACCTGTTCCGAGGTAGACAAATTGAAACTACGCGATCGTGCATACGATCGCGAGATTTCAATTATTGGATCGCATCTGGGGGGCATCCCTACAACCCTAGGAACGCCCTCCAGACCGCGATCAAGTCCTTGAAGCACAGAAGGCTTCTGGACAGTGGTTTGTTATGACGTTCTATTCCGTCATAACGGCTTTAAAGCCCAGTGTAAATATGACGGAATAGAACGGCATAACGGCGTTAAAAGGTTAAAAACAGAGCTCATCACTATCCAGCATTTTGTGGGACAGTGTTTGGTTTTGGAATTTCATCACACTATTCATTCATTCATTCATTCTCTTTATGTCCCTGTTGCATAAGGTGAAACCAGGGACTTCATGTAGCATTTGCAGAAACACCTAAAACCAGTCCATGGACTTCCATGAACCATCCCTGGGTCAATGAAGCTCCTCCCCCAATCTCCTGGTGACAATATATATGTATTTTGAGATATGTAAAAGCATGTTTTTTTACTCCTTCCAATGAGGTACAGGGAGTGGTAGCTGTTGTAGCATTGGACACAGGTTAATATCTCTTCAGATAGCTGGCTTCCAGATAGGGTAATCTGGCCTTTTTTAACTGCTTTTTGGAACAGCGGTCAGCAGAAATAAAAATGTTTTTTTCCCTCCTGTCCCATGGTATAATTGTCGTGGGAGTCTGTCCCACGTTGTAAAAATCATCCCTAAGGTGTGGGCTTGACATGGATGTCTGAGTGTTACAATAAAACTGAGCTCTTTGTTGGCTTTATAAATTTGCCTGTAGCATTTGAGTCTTGTGCACTTTACATTGCAACAGCAGAATAATAAAATATGTTTTTAAATATGGTGAACTGGTGTCTGAGAATTTCATGCAATTCTAAAAATAGATCAAATAATACAATATTTAGGGCTAGATAACAAGTGGAGCGCTATTTTAATGTACGCCCGTAAAGGGGCAAATTTGCCCATTTTTTGGCACACATTAAATAACCAGCCATTACACGTGGCTGGTTAATGCTACTGCGAACTTGCGGGAGCACTTTGCGCTGTGCAATTAACCAGCAGTCAGACCTCTGGTTAATTAAAAAAAATGTGCCCCAATTGCCCCCCAAATAAAGTGGACAGTACCTTTCTTAAAATAAAAAAATATTAGCATCTTCTTTCTTAAAAAAATAAAACTGGATAAGACAGTTATAAGGGGTTAAAGTGAGGGGATGTGGGGTGCCATTACATTGCAGTCTATGGGGACTGTGCTTTAACTGTAAATATATATATATATATATATATGTTAATATGTGTATACATTCATTCATATACATATATATTTTTAATTTTCTGCAGAACGCTGCACGACTTACCTCCTGCGTTGCGATAGGTGTTTGGCCGTGTCTCATAGCATGAGAACAATGTTCCCCTGCAATGTGAATGCGAAGTTGCATTTGCATTGCGCTTAACCTGTAATACCAGCGCAGATTTGGGTGCACTAGTATTACTGAGTGGAGCACAAATATCTCTCTCCCGAAAGTGCAATTTTGCGCTCCACTAATAATCTAGGCGTTAATACTGTGTGCAATTTAAATTATTTGTTGCGGAGGCGCAGAGTGCGCGGAGCTGGGAAACCTTTATATAGTCAATACCGCCATGATTTGCTTTCTTTATTGCTCTGCCAAAAAGATTTCCTGGATTATTTTCACCTGTGAATTACTTGCAGTTGACTGAATAATAAAATATTTAATATTTTGAGCATATTGTGTGCAATTTTTATTGGCTGTTTTGGAATGGTAACCAACAGTGGAAATGGGCCGTACCCCTATAAACAGCTTAATTTATTGTTCTTTTGCAGAGGGTTACTGGCATTTTTTTTATTTATTTTTTTAAATGTTGACAAATGTTGTCTCAGCCAAATCCAGCAAATGCCCTGATTCTGTCCAAAACCACCCACTAAATAACCCCACTTGTGAGATGCCCCTCCCATTGCGGCCCTCCTATTAAAAAAAAAACAGCAGTACACACAGTTCCTCACTTCCCTGCCCCAGAAAGCCGTCAGTAAATACAGTGAGGTATGCAACTAAATATGTATCCTAAATCCTGATTGCCCCATGAACACCAGAATACATGTATTTTATAGACACATTACTGAGGGAAGAAGCGATTTCCTCTGCGTTCCTTGTCACATTATCATGTTTACTTGATTTATGTGAATATAATACTGCAGGTAAATTAATGTTGTATGAAAGGAATAATTTAAATCCATTAAGTGATGTTCTGATTAACTTGAACAGATAGCTGTGCAAATATTACACCTTTATTGGCTGCGATTATCCAAGGAGCCACCTAGGCCCCAGGCCTCTTTGTTTTGGCTGTACGTCTCTAAAATCTTGGAGCCTTTAAACGCATTAGAATGTTTGGCGTTTGCCAGTATTCCCGCAGCTTTTTCTAACACGTTTCCATTACAATGGACCATTTGCATTGTTTATGAGCCAAATTATAGCTGTTGAAAGGATCACTGGAGGTGCTCAGCTGCACATAAGTTTATAGTTAAGACTTATTCAGCGCTTTAGTATTGACATAGGACTGAGCTTACAGGCTATAACCCTTTATCAGTAGTGGGTTATTTTGCCTATCTTTTACTGTATCAAGATGAACAGACATTCTGATTTAGCTGCAGGTATTCTGTGTTTTCCCTTCAAGTACTAATGCCTCTACTGAAAATAATTCTTATCCTTATTTTCTCAAATATATATATATTTTTACTTCAGATGTTGCCCTATTTACACTTAAAGGGACAGTCTAGTATAAATTAAACTTTCATTATTCAGATTGGACTTTTAATTTTAATCAACTTTCCAATTTACTTTTATCATCAAATTTGCTTTTTTCTCTTGGTATTCTTAGTTTAAATTAAACATAGGTAGGCTCATATGCTAATTTCTAAGCCTTTGAGAGCTGCCACTTATCACATGCTTTTTAAATCTCTTTTCAACACAAAGAGACAGAAAGTACACGTGGGCTATATAGATAACACTGTGTTCAGGCACAGGGAGTTATTTAAGATTTAGCACAAAACAATGCTAAATTTAAGACAATAGATAATAAACAGTCACAGTCATGTGATAAGGGGGCTGGAAGAAGATTCCTAGATACAAGGTAATCACAGAGGTAAAAAGTATATTAATATAACTGAGATAAGGAGCAGTCTGCAGAGGCTTAGATACAGGGTAATCACAGAGGTAAAAAGTATATTAATATAACTGAAATAAAGGGGCAGTCTGCAGAGGCTTAGATACAAGGTAATCACAGAGGTAAAAAGTATATTAATATAACTGAGATAAGGAGCAGTCTGCAGAGGCTTAGATACAAGGTAATCACAAAGGTAAAAAGTACATTAATATAACTGTGTTGATTATGCAAAACTGGGGAATGGGGTAATAAAGGGATTATCTATCTTTTAAAGCAATAACAATTCTATGGTAGACTGTCGCTTTAACAGTGAATCATGATACTGGAGTGTCTTGTGAAGTCGCAAATCAAAATTTGCCTTTAGAGAGATTGGTGTCCATCCTGCAGAAGCCAGAATATTAACCCCACAACACTCTACACAGTTCTTAGTCAGTACAGGGGTTAATTTATATCTGTCTCTGACCACAGCAGAGGGGATATGACAAAAATACTCAAAGCTTTTCAAGGTATATACCCTTGACTGCTCTAAGATTTAGCTAATACAATTACAGTTTAAAATGCTATAATATATTCAGTGCATGCACATTTTATACAATACACTGGTTAATGACACTTTTCATTCTTTCTTTGTTGCAACTAAAAGATGACATCTGAAAATGAATTTAAGATTTTGTTTTCGAAAAAACGCCTGGTCCTGTCCTCATTAAATCAGTGTTTTATTGTCCGTCTCCACCAGTAAAGAGCCAGCGAGAATTAGTGAAGCAGTACAGAATAGTACAGTAAGATTAGTAGTACAATAGCAACATTATCAGTATTAGTTTCAAGTTAAACAACTTTTATTAAATAAATAGATATATTGTAGATATTTTAAATGTATAAATGCACTTTATATTCCTGATAAAAATTGTTTGAGTATAATGTCCCTTTAAGAAAGTATCTGTTCCCTTTCAGACTTGAGCACTAATCAGGTGAATTTAATAGTAAACAATGTGTCAGGCTTACCAATAAGTCTTTAGTGGTGGCATCTACCTGTAACCCTACCCATGGTAAATGTATCTTGCTGGTGAGCCAGTTTCCTTTTTTGGCAATTAATTACATATCATGTAAAGATTGTTAACTAAATGTAATTTACAATGATTAGAACACTGTACGGTTCCTCCCTGGCATTGGCAAAGTTCTACACATGGATTTTACAATGTATTTCAGCAAACCTAATAATTCACATTACCTCATTATCCCCCATTTGAGGAGTGTATATCCTGCAAGCTGACATCACATACCAAACCCTGCCAATGACTGTTTGTACATGTGCCAATGAACTTACTGGCAATTAGCTCACCCCAAGCAGCCAGTGCAACTGACTGAACACAACCTGGGTCTCAGGGTAAATTGAATTAGTCTACAGCCTACCCAGGTGAGACCTCACAAAAAAGATAATCAAACTATCAATATATATGTATATATATCGTCTGTGTATATCTATCTCTGTCTGTCTATCTCTCTAGCTCACTATCTATACATCTATCTGTCTGTGTATATCTATCTCTGTCTGTCTATCTCTCTAGCTCACTATCTATAAGCTATCTATACATCTATCTGTCTGTGTATATCTATCTGTCTGTCTATCTCTCTAGCTCACTATCTATAAGCTATCTATACATCTATCTGTCTGTGTATATCTATCTCTGTCTGTCTATCTCTGTAGCTCACTATCTATAAGCTATCTATACATCTATCTGTCTGTGTATATCTATCTCTGTCTGTCTATCTCTCTAGCTCACTATCTATAAGCTATCTATACATCTATCTGTCTGTGTATATCTATATCTGTCTGTCTATCTCTCTAGCTCACTATCTATAAGCTATCTATACATCTATCTGTCTGTGTATATCTATCTGTCTGTCTATCTCTCTAGCTCACTATCTATAAGCTATCTATACATCTATCTGTCTGTGTATATCTATCTGTCTGTCTATCTCTCTAGCTCACTATCTATAAGCTATCTATACATCTATCTGTCTGTGTATATCTAGCTCTGTCTGTCTATCTCTCTAGCTCACTATCTATAAGCTATCTATACATCTATCTGTCTGTGTATATCTATCTGTCTGTCTATTCTGTCTATCTCTCTAGCTCACTATCTATAAGCTATCTATACATCTATCTGTCTGTGTATATCTATATCTGTCTGTCTATCTCTCTAGCTCACTATCTATAAGCTATCTATACATCTATCTGTCTGTGTATATCTATCTGTCTGTCTATCTCTCTAGCTCACTATCTATAAGCTATCTATACATCTATCTGTCTGTGTATATCTATCTGTCTGTCTATCTCTCTAGCTCACTATCTATAAGCTATCTATACATCTATCTGTCTGTGTATATGTATCTCTGTCTGTCTATCTCTCTAGCTCACTATCTATAAGCTATCTATACATCTATCTGTCTGTGTATATCTATCTGTCTGTCTATCTCTCTAGCTCACTATCTATAAGCTATCTATACATCTATCTGTCTGTGTATATCTATCTCTGTCTGTCTATCTCTCTAGCTCACTATCTATAAGCTATCTATACATCTGTCTGTTTGACAATCAATCATCCATCTTTTTTTTCTCTTTCTATCTGAGTTGTAGTAAATATTTTAGACTAATTATGCGACATACAGAATGTATTTATCTTTCACAGAAATGTCTGCACATTTTACCTTATTGTCTGTCTGCCTCTGTCTATCTGTCTTTCTGTTAGTATATCTCTCTGCTTATAGAGAAGGGTAGTGTTATAAAGCTGGGAACTGTGTGAGTGGGGTGTGGGGATCCCCATTTTCATGCCTTTCCTTATGTTTGTTTGAGTCCTATTGTAAGAGAGGTTTAGAGAGGAGCGCCAGTTAAGTCAAGGTCTGGTGTGTGTGTGTGAAAAGTATATTCACACTAGAACGAATAAAACCCTTTTAGTGAGGGCTTAGTTCCTATGATTGGATTTAGAAGCTTATGTGATAGTAAGACAACTAGGGAAAGGATATAAAATATATGATACAATTTATTACAAACACAATTTAAATCTATAAACATGGATCCATGGTACATAAAAATATAATAAGACAATTAAAATATATTGGGTAAAATTCAAGGGGATTGGTCCCTCCAAAGGCAGAATATCCCCAAGGTTGTATATAAAGATTGGTAGACGTTATTAGACTATACTACCCTCTACTCCATATGGTTATATAAATGCTAGTTGACAGATTAAGCAGATTAAGCAAATTAAACAGTTTGAACAGATTGGTGGAATGGTATCCACCAATCTGGGGAATACAATCTTAAGCAGATAGGGATATAGCTCAACAAAATATCATATGTGAACAGAATCTTAAGCAGATAAGTATGTAGCTCAACAAAATATCATATGTGAACAAAAATCATGTGAAAAGATACGCAGTGAAAAATCAGAATCGATAAAAAAATGTGATCAAAATAAACTAGTGTGTACACAATCTAGTGAAAAAATGTGGTCTCAAAAAATATATCATGTGGTCTCAAAAAATTGAAAAAAGCAAATCACATAGCAAATCGCATAGACTAAAAATGTGTAGTGAAAAATGCGAATAAAAAACAATCAATAATCAATAGACAATATAAGGGGGAGTGGGCAATTGTTAAACGTGGATGATATGTAAATACTGAAAATAAATGTAATCAAATCAAAGTTCATACAAATCAGATAGTGATGGCGTTATGGCAATCCTGAAAAAATATCCAAAATTATGAATAAATAAGTCCATATAAAATGTCTCTTGTCCTCCAATGGGTCCTAATATTCCAATCGAAAAACAGTTCAAAAGCCTCAGTTCCAAGGCAAAAATTGAAACAGAAACAAAACAAAAAATGACAATATAAAAATGCTGGGAAGTCCTCAAAACCTAAGGGTAGAGAAACATAACATAATATAATACTGTTAAAAGTGTAGATAAATCAAGAAATATAGCTCACCATATAGTTGTCAACGCGTTTCGGCCCACAGCTTGGGCCTTTCTCAAGACTAGTATATGGTTATTCCAGTTACCCATTATCTTGCATATCGACACTCCCCTTATACTTTCAGGTCTCCATATCCCCCATATCTGAAACCCGTCCATTTCATCCCCTATGTATCCCAAGATAAAGCTGTAATTGGGATGACAGAATAGAAGAAGGAGCTCTTAACAATTCTTGATATTTTATTGAACACAGATTTGCTTTTATGGACCACTTATACACAACACCTAAGGACGTGAGCAATTTATCTATTCTAACACTAACTCACACATCATATAATAACCACTTTTATGATGGATACTAGGTATTTTATAAAACATCTCCTATTGCCATTTAGGTTGCCCAAACGGACAACATTTGAGCCCCAAAATTAATAAATCCCTGAGTGAAGATATAGTGAAATAAAAGACTTCCGGTTTCACGCATCCTAACTTCCGGTTTGATGCAAGACTCCGAAAACCGGAAGTAGAGGAACCAAAACTTCCGGTTTCATGTTATTTGACTTCCGGTTTGGAGGAACACTCACAAACCGGAAACAGATGATAAGAATAAACATCCGGTTTAGCGTAATATCCGGTAAGTCCTAGACAGACCCACTTGGTGGATAAGAGTTGCAAGAGGCGTTTTAGACAAGATTATAAATAGATATCTTGTTGACAACTTTGGCAATAACAAATCTAAATACGCATTAAGGCAACATACATTTTTATAATCAAGGACACATATCCGTCAGCAATCAGACACTTCCGGTGTAATACTTCCGGTGTCAATTGCGGTAATTTTTGGCGCCATTTGAAGTAAAATTTGATTGGCCACAGATAGACATAAAAGACCCTGCTCACCTACTCTATACCATATACTAGTCTTGAGAAAGGCCCAAGCTGTGGGCCGAAACGCGTTGACAACTATATGGTGAGCTATATTTCTTGATTTATCTACACTTTTAACAGTATTATATTATGTTATGTTTCTCTACCCTTAGGTTTTGAGGACTTCCCAGCATTTTTATATTTTTATATTGTCATTTTTTGTTTTGTTTTTTGTTTCTGTTTCTATTTTTGCCTTGGAACTGAGGCTTTTGAACTGTTTTTCGATTGGAATATTAGGACTCATTGGAGGACAAGAGACATTTTATATGTACTTATTTATTCATAATTTTGGATATTTTTTCAGGATTGCCATAACGCCATCACTATCTGATTTGTATGAACTTTGATTTGATTACATTTATTTTCAGTATTTACATATCATCCACGTTTAACAATTGCCCACTCCCCCTTATATTGTCTATTGATTGTTTATTTATTCGCATTTTTCACTACACATTTTTAGTCTATGCGATTTGCTATGTGATTTGCTTTTTTCAATTTTTTGAGACCACATGATATATTTTTTGAGACCACATTTTTTCACTAGATTGTGTACACACTAGTTTATTTTGATCACATTTTTTGATCGATTCTGATTTTTCACTGCGTATCTTTTCACATGATTTTTGTTCACATATGATATTTTGTTGAGCTACATACTTATCTGCTTAAGATTCTGTTCACATATGATATTTTGTTGAGCTATATCCCTATCTGCTTAAGATTGTATTCCCCAGATTGGTGGATACCATTCCACCAATCTGTTCAAACTGTTTAATTTGCTTAATCTGTCAACTAGCATTTATATAACCATATGGAGTAGAGGGTAGTATAGTCTAATAACGTCTACCAATCTTTATATACAACCTTGGGGATATTCTGCCTTTGGAGGGACCAATCCCCTTGAATTTTACCCAATATATTTTAATTGTCTTATTATATTTTTATGTACCATGGATCCATGTTTATAGATTTAAATTGTGTTTGTAATAAATTGTATCATATATTTTATATCCTTTCCCTAGTTGTCTTACTATCACATAAGCTTCTAAATCCAATCATAGGAACTAAGCCCTCACTAAAAGGGTTTTATTCGTTCTAGTGTGAATATACTTTTCACACACACACACCAGACCTTGACTTAACTGGCGCTCCTCTCTAAACCTCTCTTACAATAGTATTTCCCCTGTGGGTAGTGGGGGCCCACCTTAGATAGGAGCAATAGGTCCTTTAAGAGCTGTGAGTGCAACACATTTTTGAGTTTGAGTCCTGAAAGGACACGGATGAGACTGAGGAAATAAATATATTATTTATGTTGCAGGAAGAAAAGTTTATCTTATTTTTTGGTTATTTTAAGGTACATTAAAGTCATTTTTATTGGATCATCCTCTACTGAAAAATACAACTTTTTGTTTCTGGGGCATGGATGTCACTGTCCCCCGGGGAATTATATATTTAAAGGGACAGTAAACACATTGAGATTGTAATATAAAATGCTTAATTTACATATTAAAATAACTTTGGAGTATATATTTATTATTTATTTTACCTCCTTTTCCTTTAATTTAAGTTCCTGTCTTGAAAACAGTGCACAGGGCAAGCTTGCTTTCCAAGGCTAACCCTGCTGCCCATCTCTCCCTATTTTGCACTTTGTTAGCTTATAATTTCTGCGGACACCAAACAGAGATTTTGTTAACACAATTTAAAGTCTCCTTTGACTCCTTCAAATACGGAAAGTGATAGATGGAGTTACCATTGAAAAACAACTGCAGCAAACAAGGTGTTAATGTGTTCTAATATAGTTCAGATTCCACTAACAACATGTAATTGCAAGGTGTTACTATCCGTTAGTGATATTTCATAAGCATGAGTTTAATGTCCCTTTAACAAAATGCTGACTTAACAAACTTTTCCTTGAAGCTACTCAGCATTTAGTATTTATTTTGATTTAAAAAAACGTGGCCAACACAATTAGTCACAGGCTTTAACAGTCATGTTATGTGCGGTCTCCTGAGGAACCAGTCATGTTATGTGCTGTCTCCTGAGGAACCAGTCATGTTATGTGCTGTCTCCTGAGGAACCAGTCATGTTATGTGTGGTCCCCTGAGGAACCAGTCATGTTATGTGCGGTCCCCTGAGGAACCAGTCATGTTATGTGTTGTCTCCTGAGGCACCAGTCATGTTATGTGCTGTCTCCTGAGGAACCAGTCATGTTATGTGCGGTCCCCTGAGGAACCAGTCATGTTATGTGTTGTCTCCTGAGGAACCAGTCATGTTATGTGCGGTCCCCTGAGGAACCAGTCATGTTATGTGCGGTCCCCTGAGGCACCAGTCATGTTATGTGCTGTCTCCTGAGGAACCAGTCATGTTATGTGCGGTCCCCTGAGGCACCAGTCATGTTATGTGCGGTCCCCTGAGGAACCAGTCATGTTATGTGCGGTCCCCTGAGGCACCAGTCATGTTATGTGCGGTCCCCTGAGGAACCAGTCATGTTATGTGCGGTCCCCTGAGGCACCAGTCATGTTATGTGCTGTCTCCTGAGGAACCAGTCATGTTATGTGCGGTCCCCTGAGGAACCAGTCATGTTATGTGCGGTCCCCTGAGGAACCAGTCATGTTATGTGTTGTCTCCTGAGGCACCAGTCATGTTATGTGTTGTCTCCTGAGGCACCAGTCATGTTATGTGCTGTCTCCTGAGGCACCAGTCATGTTATGTGCTGTCTCCTGAGGCACCAGTCATGTTATGTGCTGTCTCCTGAGGCACCAGTCATGTTATGTGATGTCTCCTGAGGCACCAGTCATGTTATGTGCTGTCTCCTGAGGCACCAGTCATGTTATGTGCTGTCTCCTGAGGCACCAGTCATGTTATGTGTTATCTCCTGAGGCACCAGTCATGTTATGTGCTGTCTCCTGAGGCACCAGTCATGTTATGTGCTGTCTCCTGAGGCACCAGTCATGTTATGTGTTGTCTCCTGAGGCACCAGTCATGTTATGTGCTGTCTCCTGAGGCACCAGTCATGTTATGTGCTGTCTCCTGAGGCACCAGTCATGTTATGTGTTGTCTCCTGAGGCACCAGTCATGTTATGTGCTGTCTCCTGAGGAACCAGTCATGTTATGTGCTGTCTCCTGAGGAACCAGTCATGTTATGTGCTGTCTCCTGAGGAACCAGTCATGTTATGTGCTGTCTCCTGAGGCACCAGTCATGTTATGTGCTGTCTCCTGAGGCACCAGTCATGTTATGTGTTGTCTCCTGAGGTACCAGTCATGTTATGTGCTGTCTCCTGAGGCACCAGTCATGTTATGTGCTGTCTCCTGAGGCACCAGTCATGTTATGTGTTGTCTCCTGAGGTACCAGTCATGTTATGTGCTGTCTCCTGAGGAACCAGTCATGTTATGTGCTGTCTCCTGAGGAACCAGTCATGTTATGTGCTGTCTCCTGAGGCACCAGTCATGTTATGTGCTGTCTCCTGAGGCACCAGTCATGTTATGTGTTGTCTCCTGAGGTACCAGTCATGTTATGTGCGGTCTCCTGAGGCACCAGTCATGTTATGTGTTATCTCCTGAGGCACCAGTCATGTTATGTGTTGTCTCCTGAGGCACCAGTCATGTTATGTGTTGTCTCCTGAGGCACCAGTCATGTTATGTGCGGTCTCCTGAGGCACCAGTCATGTTATGTGTTATCTCCTGAGGCACCAGTCATGTTATGTGTTGTCTCCTGAGGCACCAGTCATGTTATGTGCTGTCTCCTGAGGCACCAGTCATGTTATGTGCTGTCTCCTGAGGCACCAGTCATGTTATGTGCGGTCTCCTGAGGCACCAGTCATGTTATGTGTTATCTCCTGAGGCACCAGTCATGTTATGTGTTGTCTCCTGAGGCACCAGTCATGTTATGTGCGGTCTCCTGAGGCACCAGTCATGTTATGTGTTGTCTCCTGAGGCACCAGTCATGTTATGTGCTGTCTCCTGAGGCACCAGTCATGTTATGTGTTGTCTCCTGAGGTACCAGTCATGTTATGTGTTGTCTCCTGAGGTACCAGTCATGTTATGTGTTGTCTCCTGAGGCACCAGTCATGTTATGTGTTGTCTCCTGAGGTACCAGTCATGTTATGTGTTGTCTCCTGAGGTACCAGTCATGTTATGTGTTGTCTCCGGAGGCACCAGTCATGTTATGTGTTGTCTCCTGAGGAACCAGTCATGTTATGTGTTGTCTCCTGAGGTACCAGTCATGTTATGTGTTGTCTCCTGAGGTACCAGTCATGTTATGTGCTGTCTCCTGAGGCACCAGTCATGTTATGTGCGGTCTCCTGAGGCACCAGTCATGTTATGTGCTGTCTCCTGAGGCACCAGTCATGTTATGTGTTGTCTCCTGAGGCACCAGTCATGTTATGTGCGGTCTCCTGAGGCACCAGTCATGTTATGAGCCGTCTCCTGAGGAACCAGTCATGTTATGTGTTGTCTCCTGAGGCACCAGTCATGTTATGTGCTGTCTCCTGAGGCACCAGTCATGTTATGTGCTGTCTCCTGAGGCACCAGTCATGTTATGTGCTGTCTCCTGAGGCACCAGTCATGTTATGTGCTGTCTCCTGAGGCACCAGTCATGTTATGTGCGGTCTCCTGAGGCACCAGTCATGTTATGTGCTGTCTCCTGAGGCACCAGTCATGTTATGTGTTGTCTCCTGAGGAACCAGTCATGTTATGTGTTGTCTCCTGAGGCACCAGTCATGTTATGTGTTGTCTCCTGAGGCACCAGTCATGTTATGTGTTGTCTCCTGAGGAACCAGTCATGTTATGTGCTGTCTCCTGAGGCACCAGTCATGTTATGTGCTGTCTCCTGAGGCACCAGTCATGTTATGTGCTGTCTCCTGAGGCACCAGTCATGTTATGTGTTGTCTCCTGAGGCACCAGTCATGTTATGTGCGGTCCCCTGAGGCACCAGTCATGTTATGTGTTGTCTCCTGAGGCACCAGTCATGTTATGTGCGGTCTCCTGAGGCACCAGTCATGTTATGTGCTGTCTCCTGAGGCACCAGTCATGTTATGTGTTGTCTCCTGAGGCACCAGTCATGTTATGTGCGGTCTCCTGAGGCACCAGTCATGTTATGTGTTGTCTCCTGAGGCACCAGTCATGTTATGAGCCGTCTCCTGAGGAACCAGTCATGTTATGTGTTGTCTCCTGAGGAACCAGTCATGTTATGAGACATCTCCTGAGGCACCAGTCATGTTATGTGTTGTCTCCTGAGGCACCAGTCATGTTATGTGCCGTCTCCTGAGGAACCAGTCATGTTATGAGACATCTCCTGAGGCACCTTATTGCCTAAAGGAAAAAATCAACATCCGATGCACAAAAAATATTTGTAAGGTCCTTAAAAATTTCAGTGAGGTGGTTGACTTCAGCGAGCTTTAGCTTTTTTTTTTTTTAATGAATAAAAGATGCAAATGAAACTTAAAATTAAACACATTTCTTTCTGCACTGGACAGTGCTCCTTTAGTAAAAATAATATATGCTAAATCAAAATAAACATGAAAAAGAAACCGTGTAAAAAAAGAGCAAACAACTTACTTGCTTTCTTACAAACTGAGCACTTAGAAAGTCTCAGTGTAGCCACTATTTTTAGTGAGCTAAGGGAGGTGATTACTGAACTTAAGTTTTACTGCCACATGATTTTTTTAGCAAAAGTCCTGTTCTGAGCATAGGCAAGAAACTGACGAGCTATTGTAGGTGTTCTTAAAACAAATTAACATCCTTTTTACAGAAATAGGTTTTTTCACAGCCAAACTCCACCCATAATTTGCCTCATTTGGAAGAGCCAATCATTGCTTTAGCCATCAGACAACAAGGCTGCCAACGGCTAGTATAAAGTACATTGTTGTGCAGTTGTTATCTGATAAAGCCAATTAGGGACATATATGTGGCAGAGTTAGCTTTAAGAAGTTAGCAGGGTACCATTCAATTTCTGAGAAGTTTCAAAGCTACATGAAAAGGGGTCAAAATAAATAATGAAAATATATTGCAAAGTTGTTTCATGATGCATAATAAACAATTTTCTTTAAAAACTCAAGGCGTTTGCTCTTTCTTTAGGCTACTCTTTAAAACACAGCCCCCTTGTGGGGCTGTGATGGGAAGTAATATACCTTGCACAAAAATAGTTAAAAAAGATGAGATATTACTTATGCTTTACAAATTCTTTCTGTATGTATGTGATGTGCATTTCATCTTTATATGCCTTTTTTCTTGACCTTAGTAAAAATATCATAAAAAAAGGTAATAAAGGTCAAAGTCTTTTAAAAACAATGAATAATACATATTGCAGTGATTTCTATAAAGTATAACCCTCTACTTAGTGCTTTTTATTAAAACAATGAAACACACTGTTTTATATCCCTTTAACAGAGTCCCCAGATGTCCTGCAGTTTGTGTGATAGTATAGATCTGGAAGCTTATCCTCATGCAGAAGTAACCATCTGCCTGAGGATAAACTGTCAACATGAACGGATGCACTTGGTCAGCAATGTTTTATGTACTCTATGGCATTCAGATCTAGGGGTATCAATTGACTCAATGTGTGCAAAGAAAACATTCCCCACACCATAACATTGCCCCCACCACCTTGCACAGTTTTCATCAGACAAGACGGATCCATGGATTCACGCTGTTTTCACCAAATTCGAAGCCTGCCATCAACATCACGCACTAGAAACTTCGATTCTTCAGACCAATCGACCTTTTTCCAGCCTTCGATGGTCCAGTGCTGGTGTTGTTGTGCCAACAGAAAGCGTCCTCTCTTGTTGTTCTCTGATAACAATGGCACCCGACATAGCCGCTGGCTGTTGTAGCGCATCCATGACAAGGTGCGCCTTTTGGCACATTGTGATATGGGTTTTTCTCCGCACCAAGGTGGAATTCTGGTGTGATTTGTGAAATTGTGACCTGTCTGTTTGCTTGCACAAGTCTAGCCATCTACCTCTCTCACAACAAGCATTTTTCTTACACAGGACTGCCGCTGAGTGGATGTTTTTTGTTCTTTGCACCATTCTCGATACACCCTTGAAAGTGTGATTCGTTAAAAGTTCAGTTTCAGATACGTCTTGAACCTACTAACATGCCATGTTCAAAGTCTATTAGATCACTGCTCTTCTGCATTCTCGCTGGGGTTTGTACGCTTAACTTATAGTAGAAAGGTTACTCTGCTGTATTTATACCAAAACTGTGGCCATGTGACGTACAACGTAGTGGAACAAACCATTTGCGTGCACAGCAGGGCTGTACATAATAAAGTGGCCAATATGTGTGTATACATACACACGCCACACACACACACACCTATATTTACATATCAATCTACATTTCCCAGACAGAATCTGGGATGAAAGGTTGGAAGCTGACTTCTTCCCCAGATCATTCAGCTCTTCCGTCAGCCTTTTTAGGCCCCACTTTTTTTTCTCAATAGTGAGACTCCACCCCCAAAGTGCTTGGTCTCAGGATCATACATCAATATGCTCAGAGATATGCATCAACATCATTACATCACTCTTGTGTCCATTTAAATCTTGTCCTGTACTTAGTTGTAAGTTATTAAAGCTATATAACAGATTAAAAATTAAATGCTTGAATGTACTAGAGAATTTTCTGTTTGTACTATTGCTTGATGAATAGAACTATTTATTTAATTCTCACAAACATAGCTTGTGATTGGTGGCAATGCACATGAGCTGCCCCTGATTGGCTTAGCAGCTGTGCTTGCTCCAGACCAGTAGAGCCTAGCTGGTCCCTAGCTGACTGTGTTCTGGTCTGTGTAATAATTAAATGTTTTAACACATTAGAGCTTATTTTTACTTCTTCTTATATCCCTTTAAAGGGACAGTAAATATGCAGAGACATTGGCCAAGATTTATGAATGGGTCTCGGCTCCAATTGTTATGTGGCGGATATCAAGTTCCCCAGGACTTTTCAGACAATAACAAGTGTGCTGGGGCGGGGTTGCACACAAGCGCATGTGTGTACTGATAAATGCAGGCAGCAGATTGCTGCCTGCCAGAGATGATGCCGGGTGGACAGGGGCGAGGATGCACACCCCTGTCCGCCAGTAGTATGATAAATCTGGCCCATAATGACCATGGCTGGCTTTGCCAGCTGCAGACTCAAGACTGGATGGGGTTTATATATTGAAAAATATTTCAATATTGTTTTCAGCAAAGATGTTGTTTTTTTTATTTTTAAATGTTTAGACTGTTAGGGAGCCTGAGACAGGTTAGAACACCAGTGGTCTGTAGCAGCACAACAGAAATGTCTTTCTGTTATTACAAGGTGTTTGTACTAAAACTAATTATCAGAGCTTCTTAAATCAGATAAAACATCTTCATTTTATAAAAAATAAATGTAACTATTGGTGGACTTGTCACTGTATAGCAATGCACACTGTAGTGGAAACTCATATTTACAGTATATTTAACAAAACTCTGATTTATACCCATATCACAATCTACATTTCCATTGCTCATAACAGCTGCAGTTCTTGCTTCTGATGCTAGTTTTACAGCATATAAATCATAGCGATTTGGTGTTTATTTTTGTACTTTTTCTTATGACTTCATAACAGGTGAGCCTTTGCCAGAAGAGAACAGAAAACCACCGATGCACCAAGACGTTTGGATTTTTTTTTTTACATCATGATTTCTGTATTATCACCCTATTAATAACTAGACATGTGCAACGCTAACAAGTTTGTTTAGTTTCGTTTTCATTAGTTAAATAAATAATTTAGTTTTGGCAAATTAGTTTTGTTAAGTTTAAAAAAAAATTTGTTTCGGCAAATTACTTGTGTTAAGTTAAATCGTCTTTTCGGATCCGTTCGTTTTTCTGATCCAGATGGCTGTTTAAATCAGCCAATAGGATTTAAGCAGCTCTCATTCCTATTGGCTGATTTAAATTTTTCAGCCAATAGGAATGCAACGGTCTCTCACTATAAAAGGGGTACCTTGCATTGAATCTTCAGTGTCTGATCGCATGAAGAGGACCTCCACATCGGACCAATGGAACTCTGCCTGGACCTCTGCCTCCGCACATCCATCAACCGCTCCACCTCCGCTGGAATGAAGATAGAAGATGCTGGTCCCGCAATGGATGAAGATGGAGCCGCCTGGATGAAGATGCTTCGCTGCTGGGATGAAGATCTTTCACCGGACTTCAGCAACTGTGAGTACTGATTTTGAGGTTACTGTTAGGTATTTTTTTGTTTTTTGGGGTGTTTTTATTTTTAGATTGTTTTTTTTTTTTTTTTTTTTAATGGTCGAAAAAGAGCTGAATGCCCATACAAATGCCCTTTTCAGGGCAATGGGTAGATTAGGGGGTTTTTGTTAGTTTTGTTTTTTTTGTGGGTTTGGGGGGAGGGGGTTTCTAATGTTAGGGGGTGTTTTGTTTTTACTTTTTTGCAAAAGAGCTGTTAACTTTAGGGAAATGCCCTACAAATGGCCCTTGGTAGTTTATTATAGATTAGGGATTTTTTATTTTGGGGTATTAGAATAGGAATAATTTTTATTATTTTGGATAATTTCGTTTGTTATTTTTTGTAATGATAGTTTTTTTTTGTAATTTTTGTTTTCATTTTTTAGTAATGTTAGGTTTTTTATTTTTAGTAATGTTAGGTTTTATTAGTTTAAGCTTAGGTTTTATTTTTATTTCACAGGTAAGTTTGTATTTATTTTTAAATAGGTAGTTAATTAAAATAGACCTAAATTAAAGTTACAATTATTAACTATGGTAAAGTTAGGGGGTGTTAGGTTTAGGGGTTAATAGTTTAATTTTAGTTGTTGCAATGTGGGGGATGGTGGTTTAGGGGTTAATAGGTCTAGTTAGTGTTGGAGATGTTTGGGAACGGCGGTTTAGGGGTTAATAGGTTTAGTTAGTGTTTCGGTTAGTATCAGCGATGTCGGGGAGCTGCGGTTTAGGGGTTAATAGGTTAAGTTAGTGTTGGCGATGTCGGGTAACTGCGGTTTAGATTAGAACAATGAAAAATTCAGAATATGAATAATGGATCTGAAAAATCAGATCTCATTACTGTATCACATTGTGTACATATACCTGTGTCTTTATCTTATATCTGTAGGTATAATAAGATCTCATTACTGTATCACATTGTGTACATATACCTGTGTCTTTATCTTATATCTGTAGGTATAATCAGATCTCATTACTGTATCACATTGTGTACATATACATGTGTCTTTATCTCATCTGTAGGTATAATCAGATCTCATTACTTTATCACATTGTGCACATATACATGTGTCTATCTTATATCTGTAGGTATAATCAGATCTCATTACTGTATCACATTGTGTACATATACCTGCTTCTTTATCTTATATCTGTAGGTATAATCAGATCTCATTACTTTATCACATTGTGTACATATACATGTGTCTATCTTATATCTGTAGGTATAATCAGATCTCATTACTGTATCACATTGTGTACATATACCTGTGTCTTTATCTTATATCTGTAGGTATAATCAGATCTCATTACTTTATCACATTGTGTACATATACATGTCTGTATCTTATATCTGTAGGTATAATCAGATCTCATTACTTTATCACACTGTGTACATATACATCTGTCTTTATCTTATATCTGTAGGTATAATCAGATCTCATTACTGTATCACATTGTGTACATATACATGTCTTTATCTTATATCTGTAGGTATAATCAGATCTCATTACTGTATCACACTGTGTACATATACATGTGTCTGTATCTTATATATGTAGGTATAATCAGATCTCATTACTGTATCACACTATGTACATATACATGTGTCTTTATCTTATATCTGTAGGTATAATCAGATCTCATTACTGTATCACATTGTGTACATATACATGTGTCTGTATCTTATATCTGTAGGTATAATCAGATCTCATTACTGTATCACATTGTGTACATATACATGTGTCTGTATCTTATATCTGTAGGTATAATCAGATCTCATTACTGTATCACACTGTGTACATATACATGTGTCTGTATCTTATATCTGTAGGTATAATCAGATCTCATTACTTTATCACACTGTGTATATATACATGTGTCTTTATCTTATATCTGTAGGTATAATCAGATCTCATTACTGTATCACACTGTGTACATATACATGTGTCTGTATCTTATATATGTAGGTATAATCAGATCTCATTACTGTATCACACTATGTACATATACATGTGTCTTTATCTTATATCTGTAGGTATAATCAGATCTCATTACTGTATCACATTGTGTACATATACATGTGTCTGTATCTTATATCTGTAGGTATAATCAGATCTCATTACTGTATCACATTGTGTACATATACATGTGTCTGTATCTTATATCTGTAGGTATAATCAGATCTCATTACTGTATCACACTGTGTACATATACATGTGTCTGTATCTTATATCTGTAGGTATAATCAGATCTCATTACTTTATCACACTGTGTACATATACATGTGTCTATCTTATATCTGTAGGTATAATCAGATCTCATTACTGTATCACACTGTGTACATATACATGTGTATTTATATTATATCTGTAGGTATAATCAGATCTCATTACTGTATCACACTGTGTACATATACATGTGTATTTATATTATATCTGTAGGTATAATCAGATCTCATTACTTTATCACACTGTGTACATATACATGTGTCTATCTTACATCTGTAGGCATAATCAGATCTCATTACTGTATCACACTGTGTACATATACATGTGTCTTTATCTTATATCTGTAGGTATAATCAGATCTCATTACATTATCACATTGTGTACATATACATGTGTCTTTATCTTATATCTGTAGGTATAATCAGATCTCATTACTGTATCACACTGTGTACATATACATGTGTCTGTATCTTATATCTGTAGGTATAATCAGATCTCATTACTGTATCACACTGTGTACATATACATGTGTCTGTATCTTATATCTGTAGGTATAATCAGATCTCATTACTGTATCACATTGTGTACATATACATGTGTCTGTGTCTTATATCTGTAGGTATAATCAGATCTCATTACTTTATCACACTGTGTACATATACATGTGTCTGTATCTTATATCTGTAGGTATAATCAGATCTCATTACTTTATCACACTGTGTACATACAGGGAGTGCAGAATTATTAGGCAAGTTGTATTTTTGAGGATTAATTTTATTATTGAACAACAACCATGTTCTCAATTGTAGTGTTTGTAAATCCAGGTGGTTTAGAAATATATCTGACACAGAGTCCATTTATACAGCAATTAACTACACACTTTATTTCCTGGTTCCTCACTCCAACAACACTGTCCCCGCCCCTGCTTCTTTGCAACAATTATATACATTTACAAGTCAGAGCACAAACTAGGAAGAAAGCATTATATATTATAATATCACAACAAACACCATATCTCTCCCTTTCTTTAGATTAGAAACATAACAATTAAACTAAACATATACATAACTATATATATATACTATGCTTAATATCTAGAAATAAGACCAACTATATTTCACATAAAAGAGTTGCATGATGACATAATACATTACATGAAAACACATTATTTTTCATAGTTTTTAAGGTATTCAGGAGGTCTTCAGTTTTCTCTGAGAGGGTATTTTCGATTAGTATCTAAGGACTGATCATATGCTATGTTTTCTTCCCCCTCACTGCTCTCTGAGTTATTCATATTATCATCATGTTCTTGAAATAATTTGGGTATATCAGAATCATCATCTTCTGCATCAGATACTTCAGTGTCCTGTTCTTTGTGTAGTTTCTTGAAGAAAGAAGAATTCTGAGTAATTGTATGTCCATTTCTTACTGCAGTGATCATTGATCCTTGAATTCTTGTACCTGTATATGGGATGACATCATATAAAGTATCCAACTTGTGTCATCTATCTTGCCTACACAGGACTCTGTCTCCAACAGCAAAAGGTGCAGATTTGGTATGATAATATTTATCCGCATAAGCTTTCATCTTGGCTTTGGCATGACTGTCTTTTTGTATTAAGTCCTTGTTGAGTGTCTCTGTTAGCGAATCGTTTATATCCGGAATTTTGATCCGAAGTTTTCGATTGAATAACAGCTCTGCAGGTGATCTGCCAGTAGTACAATGGGGAGTTGATCGATAGTCTCTCAGAAAAGAGTATACATTTTGTTTCCATGGTCTACCTTGCGCTGTAGTTGCCCTTAGAAATTTCCCCATAGAACGCATGAATCTTTCAGCTTCTGCATTAGCTTGTGGCCACAAAGGAGTAATGCGCCTATGTTTAAATCCAAGATATGAAGCAAATTTATTAAACTGAGTACTGTTAAATGGGGGACCGTTATCTGTTTTAACAATTTTAGGAATTCCCAATAAAGAGAAAACTTTGTCTAAAACCGGAATAACAGTGACTGAAGATGTTGAGCTGATAACTTCTACTACCGGGTATCTTGAATATTCGTCTATAACCACCATCAAATAATCTCTAGTAGGTAATAGACCATAAAAATCTATACTCACATTGCACCATGGTGCTTCAGGCAATGCAGACATTTTTAAAGGTTCTATGTGAGCTCCTGGAGTTGTGGCTTGACACACAATACAATTTCTCACCAACTTTTCTGCTTGTTGATCTATTGATGGAAACCACACTTTTTCTCGCAATAAACTTTTCATTTTAACTATTCCTTGGTGACCTTCATGTGCTAAGGATAATACTTGCTGTTGTAAACATGTCGGAATGACTAGTCGATTACCTCGCAAGATAATACTGTTGTCATTATTCACTGAGAGTTCTTTGCTAAATCTTGCAAATGACTTCAACTCTTTTCCATGTATTTTGTCAGAATCAGCTGTGTACCATTTTCCATTCCGAACTAATACAGCGAGTTTTTGCAGTATAGGATCCGCTAATGTTGCTTGTTGTATTTCTTCTAAACTCAATGCTTTAGGTATAGCATGATTAGTAACAAAATTAATATATTCCTCTGCATCCATGGAACTTGGTGAACTTGTGAATGAATCTGTTGATATAGCATGTCAAGACATATAGTCTGCTGGGTTCTCTTTTCCAGATTTGTAAGCCACAGTAAAATTATATGGTTGTAGTCTTAAACCCCATCTTTCTATTCTAGCGGGCGGTTTGGATTTTGGATTATTCCAGATCAACTGTAAAGGCTTATGATCTGTGATCAGTGTGAATGGACAACCATATAAATATAAATGAAAGTATTCACAACTCCAAACTATTGCCAGAGCTTCACGTTCTGTTTGAGAATAACGTTTTTCCACATCATTTAAAGAACGGCTACCATAAGCAATTATATAATGCTTGCCTTTGTCTCTCTGCGCCAGAATAGCACCTAAACCAACAGGGCTAGCATCTACTAAAAGAATAGTTTGCCGTTGAGGGTTAAAATAGGACATTGTCTTGTCACTGGTCAAACTCTGTTTCAGTTGTTGAAAAGCTTGTTGTTCAGTTTCAGTCCAACGCCATGGCACACTTTTCTTTGTTAACTCTCTTAAAGGTGTGGCAATAGTAGAGAAATTAGGGATAAATCGAGAACAGTAGTTTACCATCCCTAGGAAACTTCTGACTTCACTGGCGTCTATTGGAGGATTTGCATTCTGAATTGCTTCCACTTTCTTTGGGTCTGCTGATATGCCTTCAGCTGAAAAAACAAATCCATAAAATTCTAGTTTAGTTTTGTTAAATTCACACTTACTACAATTTAAGGTAAGTCCTTTCTCATGAAGTTGCTCAAAAACTGCTGTGAGATTTTTATCATGGTCCTCTTGAGTAGCTCCAATCACAATGATATCATCGCTGAAGTTTTTAACTCCTGGAATTCCAGATAATGTTTGCTGTATTGCATTTTGAAATACTTCAGCAGCAGAAGAAACACCAAAACTTAGGCGCTTGTATCTCCACAATCCTGTGTGTGTTGAGAATGTAGTTATATATCTACTTGTTGAATCCAATTCCAGTTGATGATAGCCTGATTTTAAATCAAGTTTGGAGAAAACTTTTGCCTGGTTGAGATCATGAATTATATCATCTAATGTTGGAGTAACGTGGCGCTCCCTGATAATGGCAGTGTTGGCTTGCCTCATGTCTATGCAAATTCTTACACTATTTGGGTCTTTGGGTTTTGGCATTGATACTATTGGGGAGACCCATGGAGTTGGCCCCTGCACTCTTTCGATGATTCCTTGTGTTTCAAGGTTCCTGAGTTCAGCATCAACCTTGTGCCTTAGATGAAATGGAATTCTTCTATGTGGTTGTATTACAGGTTTTATATGTGGATTAATATGCAGCTGTACTTGAAAATCTTTCAATTTACCAATGCCATTAAACAAAAGGGAATACTGCTGTACTAACCGATCTGCTACAGATCCTGTGTCCTTTCTAGGTGAAATTGCATTCATAAGTTTTATAAGTCCCAAACTGGATGAAGTTTCAAAACTCAGAAGAGAATAATTTTGACCCTTTACAACATAAAACATAGTTGCTGTTTTGTTGTGTTTAAATGCACATGTGGCTGTAAATTTACCAATGACATTAAGGGGTTTAGTTGATCCATATGCATATATATTTATTTTACTCTGTAATAACTGTGGTTGTGGTTTTAACATGTGAAATGTTTGTTCACCCACTAAATTGACAGCAGATCCTGAATCAATCAATGCAGTGATTTTAGTGTCATTAATGAGTACATCAACTTGTGGCTGAGTTAGGTTAAACATGTTGTTTACTACAAATACATATTTGTCATCATTGTTTGAATATTGTCCTTTTTGATCAGGAGATCTGACTAGATTTACTTTCCACTGTTCTGATGTATGTGGCTCAGTATGTGATTGAGGTATTTGATACAGTTTTGTTCTACATTGCTTTGCAAAGTGATTAAATTTCTCACATGCCCTGCATTGCTTATTCTTTGCAGGACAAGTCCCATTATGTGGATAGAAACCCCCACAGTTCCTACATAACACACATGAGGTCTCTTTCTTTCTTGTGGGCTGTACTGTTGAACTGTCTTTTTGAACTCTATTTGTAATAAACTGATCTTCTTCAGTATATCTATTTTCTATGCTTGCAGCTTGCCTGTCAGCAATTTCTAATGTTCTGCCATAATCAAGCAAATCTTTTAAAGATAGTTCAGATTGTCTCAGTGCATATTTCCTAAGTTTTGAAGAAGTGCAGCTTTGTATTATCTGTGCTTTAATCTCATTTTCAACATTAGAAAACTCACAATTCTTTGCTAGTAAACGTAACCTGGTTTGAAATGCATCTAAAGGTTCATCACCCTGTTGTGTTGCCTGTCTGAATATGTATATTTCATACTGAGTGTTCTTTTTAGGGAGAAAATATGTTGTCAGTTTATCTTTAACATCATTGTATGAGTCAGTGGTTGCAGACAAGGTATCATAAATGTCATACACTTTTTCTCCAGCTAAATGAAGCAGTAAAGCCTTTTTTCTGTTTGCATCAGTAACATCCAAAGCAATAAGATAATTTTCAAATCTCTGAATCCATTTTAGCCATCTTGGGCCTACTGAGCTTAGCTCTGCATCAGAATCAAACACAGGGAAGTTGTATTCATTACATGCAGCCATTCTTGTGTGTATTGCAGCAGGTTACTCACTGTTTGCTGAGGCAAAGCAATAGGGTTCAAACATAATCCTCGTCGCCAAAATGTAGTGTTTGTAAATCCAGGTGGTTTAGAAATATATCTGACACAGAGTCCATTTATACAGCAATTAACTACACACTTTATTTCCTGGTTCCTCACTCCAACAACACTGTCCCCGCCCCTGCTTCTTTGCAACAATTATATACATTTACAAGTCAGAGCACAAACTAGGAAGAAAGCATTATATATTATAATATCACAACAAACACCATATCAATGAACCCAAAAAACTCATTAATATCAAAGCTGAATATTTTTGGAAGTAGTTTTTAGTTTGTTTTTAGTTTTAGCTATTTTAGGGGGATATCTGTGTGTGCAGGTGACTATTACTGTGCATAATTATTAGGCAACTTAACAAAAAACAAATATATACCCATTTCAATTATTTATTTTTACCAGTGAAACCAATATAACATCTCAACATTCACAAATATACATTTCTGACATTCAAAAACAAACAAAAACAAATCAGTGACCAATATAGCCACCTTTCTTTGCAAGGACACTCAAAAGCCTGCCATCCATGGATTCTGTCAGTGTTTTGATCTGTTCACCATCAACATTGCGTGCAGCAGCAACCACAGCCTCCCAGACACTGTTCAGAGAGGTGTACTGTTTTCCCTCCTTGTAAATCTCACATTTGATGATGGACCACAGGTTCTCAATGGGGTTCAGATCAGGTGAACAAGGAGGCCATGTCATTAGATTTTCTTCTTTTATACCCTTTCTTGCCAGCCACGCTGTGGAGTACTTGGACGCGTGTGATGGAGCATTGTCCTGCATGAAAATCATGTTTTTCTTGAAGGATGCAGACTTCTTCCTGTACCACTGCTTGAAGAAGGTGTCTTCCAGAAACTGGCAGTAGGACTGGGAGTTGAGCTTGACTCCATCCTCAACCCGAAAAGGCCCCACAAGCTCATCTTTGATGATACCAGCCCAAACCAGTACTCCACCTCCACCTTGCTGGCGTCTGAGTCGGACTGGAGCTCTCTGTCCTTTACCAATCCAGCCACGGGCCCATCCATCTGGCCCATCAAGACTCACTCTCATTTCATCAGTCCATAAAACCTTAGAAAAATCAGTCTTGAGATATTTCTTGGCCCAGTCTTGACGTTTCAGCTTGTGTGTCTTGTTCAGTGGTGGTCGTCTTTCAGCCTTTCTTACCTTGGCCATGTCTCTGAGTATTGCACACCTTGTGCTTTTGGGCACTCCAGTGATGTTGCAGCTCTGAAATATGGCCAAACTGGTGGCAAGTGGCATCTTGGCAGCTGCACGCTTGACTTTTCTCAGTTCATGGGCAGTTATTTTGCGCCTTGGTTTTTCCACACGCTTCTTGCGACCCTGTTGACTATTTTGAATGAAACGCTTGATTGTTCGATGATCACGCTTCAGAAGCTTTGCAATTTTAAGAGTGCTGCATCCCTCTGCAAGATATCTCACTATTTTTTACTTTTCTGAGCCTGTCAAGTCCTTCTTTTGACCCATTTTGCCAAAGGAAAGGAAGTTGCCTAATAATTATGCACACCTGATATAGGGTGTTGATGTCATTAGACCACACCCCTTCTCATTACAGAGATGCACATCACCTAATATGCTTAATTGGTAGTAGGCTTTCGAGCCTATACAGCTTGGAGTAAGACAACATGCATAAAGAGGATGATGTGGTCAAAATACTCATTTGCCTAATAATTCTGCACTCCCTGTATACATGTGTCTGTATCTTATATCTGTAGGTATAATCAGATCTCATTACTATATCACACTGTGTACATATACATGTGTCTTTATCATATATCTGTAGGTATAATCAGATCTCATTACTATATCACACTGTGTACATATACATTTGTCTTTATCTTATATCTGTAGGTATAATCAGATCTCATTACTGTATCACATTGTGTACATATAGATGTGTCTTTATCTTATATCTGTAGGTATAATCAGATCTCATTACTGTATCACACTGTGTACATATACATGTGTCTGTATCTTATATCTGTAGGTATAATCAGATCTCATTACTTTATCACACTGTGTACATATACATGTGTCTGTATCTTATATCTGTAGGTTTAATCATATCTCATTACTGTATCACACTGTGTACATATACATGTGTCTGTATCATATATCTGTAGGTATAATCAGATCTCATTACTGTATCACATTGTGTACATATACATGTGTCTGTATCTTATCTCTGTAGTTATAATCAGATCTCATTACTGTATCACACTGTGTACATATACATGTGTCTGTATCTTATATCTGTAGGTATAATCAGATCTCATTACTATATCACATTGTGTACATATACATGTGTCTTTATCTTATATCTGTAGGTATAATCAGATCTCATTACTGTATCACATTGTGTACATATACATGTGTCAGTATCTTATATCTGTAGGTATAATCAGATCTCATTATTTTATCACATTGTGTACATATACATGTGTATGTATATTATATCTGTAGGTATAATCAGATCTCATTACTGTATCACATTGTGTACATATACATGTGTCTTTATGTTATATCTGTAGGTATAATCAGATCTCATTACTGTATCACATTGTGTACATATACATGTGTCTATCTTATAACTGTAGGTATAATCAGAACTCATTACTGTATCACACTGTGTACATATACCCGTCTTTATCTTATATCTGTAGGTATAATCAGATCTCATTACTGTATCACATTGTACATATACATGTGTCTTTATCTTATATCTGTAGGTATAATCAGATCTTATTACTGTATCACATTGTGTACATATACATGTCTTTATCGTATATCTGTAGGTATAATCAGATCTCATTACTGTATCACACTGTGTACATATACATGTGTCTGTATCTTATATCTGTAGGTATAATCAGATCTCATTACTGTATCACATTGTGTACATATACATGTGTCTGTATCTTATATCTGTAGGTATAATCAGATCTCATTACTGTATTACACTGTGTACATATACATGTGTCTGTATATTATATCTGTAGGTATAATCAGATCTCATTACTGTATCACATTGTGTACATATACGTGTGTCTGTATCTTATATCTGTAGGTATAATCAGATCTCATTACTGTATCACATTGTGTACATATACATGTCTTTATCTTATATCTGTAGGTATAATCAGATCTCATTACTGTATCACACTGTGTACATATGCATGTGTCTTTATCTTATATCTGTAGGTATAATCATATCTCATTACTGTATCACATTGTGTACATATACATGTGTCTGTATCTTATATCTGTAGGTATAATCAAATCTCATTACTGTATCACATTGTGTACATATACGTGTGTCTGTATCTTATATCTGTAGGTATAATCAGATCTCATTACTGTATCACATTGTGTACATATACATGTCTTTATCTTATATCTGTAGGTATAATCAGATCTCATTACTGTATCACACTGTGTACATATGCATGTGTCTTTATCTTATATCTGTAGGTATAATCATATCTCATTACTGTATCACATTGTGTACATATACATGTGTCTGTATCTTATATCTGTAGGTATAATCAAATCTCATTACTGTATCACATTGTGTACATATACATGTGTCTGTATCTTATATCTGTAGGTATAATCAGATCTCATTACTGTATCACACTGTGTACATATGCATGTGTCTTTATCTTATATCTGTAGGTATAATCATATCTCATTACTGTATCACATTGTGTACATATACATGTGTCTGTATCTTATATCTGTAGGTATAATCAAATCTCATTACTGTATCACATTGTGTACATATACGTGTGTCTGTATCTTATATCTGTAGGTATAATCAGATCTCATTACTGTATCACATTGTGTACATATACATGTCTGTATCTTATATCTGTAGGTATAATCAGATCTCATTACTGTATCACATTGTGTACATATACATGTGTCTGTATCTTATATCTGTAGGTATAATCAGATCTAATTACTGTATCACATTGTGTACATATATATGTGTCTGTATCTTATATCTGTAGGTATAATCAGATCTCATTACTGTATCACATTGTGTACATATACATGTGTCTGTATCTTATATCTGTAGGTATAATCCGTTCTCATTACTGTATCACATTCTGTACATTTACATGTGTCTGTATCTTATATCTGTAGGTATAATCAGATCTCATTACTGTATCACATTGTGTACATATACGTGTGTCTGTATCTTATATCTGTAGGTATAATCAGATCTCATTACTGTATCACATTGTGTACATATACATGTCTTTATCTTATATCTGTAGGTATAATCAGATCTCATTACTGTATCACACTGTGTACATATACATGTGTCTGTATCTTATATCTGTAGGTATAATCAGATCTCATTACTGCATCACACTGTGTACATATACGTGTGTCTGTATCTTATATCTGTATGTATAATCAGATCTCATTACTGTATCACATTCTGTACATATACATGTGTCTGTATCTTATATCTGTAGGTATAATCAGATCTCATTACTGTATAACACTGTGTACATATACATGTGTCTTTATCTTATATCTGTAGGTATAATCAGATCTCATTAGTGTATCACACTGTGTACATATACATGTGTCTTTATCTTATATCTGTAGGTATAATCAGATCTCATTACTTTATCACATTGTGTACATATACATGTGTCTGTATCTTATATCTGTAGGTATAATCAGATCTCATTACTGTATCACATTGTGTACATATACATGTGACTGTATCTTATATCTGTAGGTATAATCAGATCTCATTACTGTATCACATTGTGTACATATACATGTCTGTATCTTATATCTGTAGGTATAATCAGATCTCATTACTGTATCACACTGTGTACATATACATGTGTCTGTATCTTATATCTGTAGGTATAATCAGATCTCATTACTGTATCACATTGTGTACATATACATGTGTCTGTATCTTATATCTGTAGGTATAATCAGATCTCATTACTGTATCACATTGTGTACATATACATGTGTCTGTATCTTATATCTGTAGGTATAATCAGATCTCATAACTTTATCACACTGTGTACATATACATGTGTCTGTATCTTATATCTGTAGGTATAATCAGATCTCATTACTGTATCACACTGTGTACATATACATGTGTATTTATATTATATCTGTAGGTATAATCAGATCTCATTACTGTATCACATTGTGTACATATACATGTGTCTGTATCTTATATCTGTAGGTATAATCAGATCTCATTACTGTATCACACTGTGTACATATACATGTGTATTTATATTATATCTGTAGGTATAATCAGATCTCATTACTTTATCACATTGTGTACATATACATGTGTCTGTATCTTATATCTGTAGGTATAATCCTTTCTCATTACTGTATCACATTCTGTACATATACATGTGTCTGTATCTTATATCTGTAGGTATAATCAGATCTCATTACTGTATTACACTGTGTACATATACATGTGTCTGTATCTTATATCTGTAGGTATAATCAGATCTCATTACTGTATCACATTGTGTACATATACGTGTGTCTGTATCTTATATCTGTAGGTATAATCAGATCTCATTACTGTATCACATTGTGTACATATACATGTCTTTATCTTATATCTGTAGGTATAATCAGATCTCATTACTGTATCACACTGTGTACATATACATGTGTCTTTATCTTATATCTGTAGGTATAATCATATCTCATTACTGTATCACATTGTGTACATATACATGTGTCTGTATCTTATATCTGTAGGTATAATCAAATCTCATTACTGTATCACATTGTGTACATATACATGTGTCAGTATCTTATATCTGTAGGTATAATCAGATCTCATTATTTTATCACATTGTGTACATATACATGTGTATGTATCTTATATCTGTAGGTATAATCAGATCTCATTACTGTATCACATTGTGTACATATACATGTGTCTTTATGTTATATCTGTAGGTATAATCAGATCTCATTACTGTATCACATTGTGTACATATACATGTGTCTATCTTATATCTGTAGGTATAATCAGAACTCATTACTGTATCACACTGTGTACATATACCCGTCTTTATCTTATATCTGTAGGTATAATCAGATCTCATTACTGTATCACATTGTACATATACATGTGTCTTTATCTTATATCTGTAGGTATAATCAGATCTTATTACTGTATCACATTGTGTACATATACATGTCTTTATCGTATATCTGTAGGTATAATCAGATCTCATTACTGTATCACACTGTGTACATATACATGTGTCTGTATCTTATATCTGTAGGTATAATCAGATCTCATTACTGTATCACATTGTGTACATATACATGTGTCTGTATCTTATATCTGTAGGTATAATCCGTTCTCATTACTGTATCACATTCTGTACATATACATGTGTCTGTATCTTATATCTGTAGGTATAATCAGATCTCATTACTGTATCACATTGTGTACATATACGTGTGTCTGTATCTTATATCTGTAGGTATAATCAGATCTCATTACTGTATCACATTGTGTACATATACATGTCTTTATCTTATATCTGTAGGTATAATCAGATCTCATTACTGTATCACACTGTGTACATATACATGTGTCTTTATCTTATATCTGTAGGTATAATCATATCTCATTACTGTATCACATTGTGTACATATACATGTGTCTGTATCTTATATCTGTAGGTATAATCAAATCTCATTACTGTATCACATTGTGTACATATACATGTGTCTGTATCTTATATCTGTAGGTATAATCAGATCTCATTACTGTATCACATTGTGTACATATACATGTGTCTGTATCTTATATCTGTAGGTATAATCAGATCTAATTACTGTATCACATTGTGTACATATATATGTGTCTGTATCTTATATCTGTAGGTATAATCAGATCTCATTACTGTATCACATTGTGTACATATACATGTGTCTGTATCTTATATCTGTAGGTATAATCAGATCTCATTACTGTATCACATTGTGTACATATACATGTGTCTTTATCTTATATCTGTAGGTATAATCAGATCTCATTACTGTATCACATTGTGTACATATACATGTGTCTGTATCTTATATCTGTAGGTATAATCAGATCTCATTACTGTATCACATTGTGTACATATACATGTGTCTGTATCTTATATCTGTAGGTATAATCAGATCTCATAACTTTATCACACTGTGTACATATACATGTGTCTGTATCTTATATCTGTAGGTATAATCAGATCTCATTACTGTATCACACTGTGTACATATACATGTGTATTTATATTATATCTGTAGGTATAATCAGATCTCATTACTGTATCACATTGTGTACATATACATGTGTCTGTATCTTATATCTGTAGGTATAATCAGATCTCATTACTGTATCACATTGTGTACATATACATGTGTCTGTATCTTATATCTGTAGGTATAATCAGATCTCATTACTGTATCACACTGTGTACATATACATGTGTCTGTATCTTATGTCTGTAGGTATAATCAGATCTCATTACTGTATCACACTGTGTACATATACATGTGTCTGTATCTTATATCTGTAGGTATAATCAGATCTCATTACTGTATCACACTGTGTACATATACATGTGTCTGTATCTTATATCTGTAGGTATAATCAGATCTCATTACTGTATCACACTGTGTACATATACATGTGTCTGTATCTTATATCTGTAGGTATAATCAGATCTCATTACTGTATCACACTGTGTACATATACATGTGTATTTATATTATATCTGTAGGTATAATCAGATCTCATTACTGTATCACACTGTGTACATATACATGTGTCTTTATCTTATATCTGTAGGTATAATCAGATCTCATTACTGTATCACACTGTGTACATATACATGTGTCTTTATCTTATATCTGTAGGTATAATCAGATCTCATTACTGTATCACACTGTGTACATATACATGTGTCTTTATCTTATATATGTAGGTATAATCAGATCTCATTACTGTATCACACTGTGTACATATACATGTGTATTTATATTATATCTGTAGGTATAATCAGATCTCATTACTGTATCACATTGTGTACATATACATGTGTCTGTATCTTATATCTGTAGGTATAATCAGATCTCATTACTGTATCACACTGTGTACATATACATGTGTATTTATATTATATCTGTAGGTATAATCAGATCTCATTACTTTATCACACTGTGTACATATACATGTGTCTTTATCTTATATCTGTAGGTATAATCAGATCTCATTACTGTATCACACTGTGTACATATACATGTGTCTGTATCTTATATCTGTAGGTATAATCAGATCTCATTACTGTATCACATTGTGTACATATAAATGTGTCTTTATCTTATATCTGTAGGTATAATCAGATCTCATTACTGTATCACATTGTGTACATATACATGTGTCTGTATCTTATATCAGTAGGTATAATCAGATCTCATTACTGTATAACATTGTGTACATATACATGTGTCTTTATCTTATATCTGTAGGTATAATCAGATATCATTACTGTATCACATTGTGTACATATACATGTGTCTGTATCTTATATCTGTAGGTATAATCAGATCTCATTACTGTATCACACTGTGTACATATACATGTGTCTGTATCTTATATCTGTAGGTATAATCAGATCTCATTACTGTATCACACTGTGTACATATACATGTGTCTGTATCTTATATCTGTAGGTATAATCAGATCTCATTACTGTATCACATTGTGTACATATACATGTGTCTGTATCTTATATCTGTAGGTATAATTAGATCTCATTACTGTATCACATTGTGTACATATACATGTGTCTGTATCTTATATCTGTAGGTATAATCAGATATCATTACTGTATCACATTGTGTACATATACATGTGTCTTTATATTATATCTGTAGGTATAATCAGATCTCATTACTGTATAACATTGTGTACATATACATGTGTCTTTATATTATATCTGTAGGTATAATCAGATCTCATTACTGTATCACATTGTGTACATATACATGTGTCTTTATCTTATATCTGTAGGTATAATCAGATCTCATTACTGTATCACACTGTGTACATATACATGTGTCTGTATCTTATATCTGTAGGTATAATCAGATCTCATTACTGTATCACATTGTGTACATATACATGTGTCTGTATCTTATATTGTAGGTATAATCATATCTCATTACTGTATCACATTGTGTACATATACATGTGTCTTTATCTTATATCTGTAGGTATAATCAGATCTCATTACTGTATCACACTGTGTACATATACATGTGTCTGTATCTTATATCTGTAGGTATAATCAGATCTCATTACTGTATCACATTATGTACATATACATGTGTCTGTATCTTATATCTGTAGGTATAATCAGATCTCATTACTGTATCACATTGTGTACATATACATGTGTCTGTATCTTATATTGTAGGTATAATCATATCTCATTACTGTATCACATTGTGTACATATACATGTGTCTTTATCTTATATCTGTAGGTATAATCAGATCTCATTACTGTATCACACTGTGTACATATACATGTGTCTGTATCTTATATCTGTAGGTATAATCAGATCTCATTACTGTATCACACTGTACATATACATGTGTCTGTATCTTATATCTGTAGTATAATCAGATCTTATTACTGTATCACATTGTGTACATATACATGTGTCTGTATCTTATATCTGTAGGTATAATCAGATCTCATTACTGTATCACACTGTGTACATATACATGTGTCTTTATCTTATATCTGTAGGTATAATCATATCTCATTACTGTATCACATTGTGTACATATACATGTGTCTGTATCTTATATCTGTAGGTATAATCAGATCTCATTAGTGTATCACATTGTGTACATATACATGTGTCTGTATCTTATATCTGTAGGTATAATCAGATCTCATTACTGTATCACACTGTGTACATATACATGTGTCTGTATCTTATATCTGTAGGTATAATCAGATCTCATTACTGTATCACACTGTGTACATATACATGTGTCTGTATCTTATATCTGTAGGTATAATCAGATCTCATTACGTTATCACATTGTATATATATACATGCTTCTTTATCTTATATCTGTAGGTATAATCAGATCTCATTACTGTATCACATTGTGTACATATACATGTTTTTTTAATCTATCCATAAAACAATCACCAGTACTTTGAGAGAACAAAAGAAAATCATAATTTTATTACCTTGTCTCTGCTATATCCCACTGGGAGTGTAATCTCTTCTACTGGCTGCAGAGCCGGATTTACATCCCAGGTGCCTGTAGGCACAAAAACCTGAAGCGCCCCCCCACCCCAAAAAAGTGGAAAAAAATGAGGACTTTTTTATTATTATTTAGGACAACTAAAATAAATATTAGATGTAAAATTACATTTTCCCTTTTATGGAGATACACAAATACACACACCAATTGCAATATTTGTTGTAATGGAAGCTACACCAAAAATCAATATTCACTTGACTCAAATGGCCATACAATTCTATTATGTATAACATAAACAAATCGTGTTAAACTTTTAATGCAAAATATTCTAAAGAAAACCCTATTTAAAGGGACATAAAATGTGACAGTTTGCTAGGGCATTTTATTATTGCAGTAGTGCTTGCACAGAAGTGTGTTAGCATCTTGCAAAAGAGTTAAACACATAGTCAATGTCAGTTCTGAGACAGCAATACACATCTGTGCAGACCCAAATGGGCTCATAGCACATGTTTACTTACAAGCCATTAGTGTATTGCTTTTCTGGAGATGACTTTGACTATGTGCTTAACATTTTGTTGGAGTTAAACACAGTTTTGTGTAAACAATAGCAATATTAAAACTAGCAGCATGCACGCTCATCAACAACCCTTGCAGCCAGTGGAAGAAAATATAAAATGTAGGTCTTTTTTCCACTACATGAAAAAAATCTTGTGAACTCTGATATTTTTGGTACAAATACACACAGATGTTACATTTATTTTGTTCTGAAATATAAATATAATATGATGTTGCTCTCAAAGGAAAACATGGAATGTAGATTATATGTAATCCAGGGGTCAACAAATGTGTTTAAAATTAGAAATTTAATTTACCACAAAACACAAACATACCACACTTACTTGATAAAAGAACAGATTAACAATTTTTAATGTGATATGTGTATATATATATATATGTGTATTTATATATATATATATACATACACAGTATATATATATATATATATATATACATACACATACATATACATTCATACAAAAACAAATATGCCATGTGAGTGGTTTACACACATACACATTTTACAGCCTTACAGTCTACAAACTTTGTTGTCAAAGTGCCGTAAAGGCTGTAAATCAGCATCTTGTAATAAAGAGCAGAGCAGCTAGTCCCACATAACCTCCACACCTCCAATGCCTTTATAGAACAAAAACATTAATCCTGAAACAGAATTTAACCCCCTGGCTATCAAAATGCACTACAGCACATAACCAGTGAATACACTGCAACCCTCTCTGGTAGCCAAGGGGTTAAAGTGCTCTGTTTGTTATGTTGTCATTCTAGGCAGCATTAGAAGTCTTGTACAGTCCTAGCCTGTTGTTCTGATTCTGAAGCTTTCATTCCTCAACAAAAGTATCTGCACCACATCAGCATGGAGCTTGGCTGTGTGAGGCAACAGAAGTACAGAAAATAAAAGTGAAACTAAACATGCCTGGCGAAAATGGGAGGGGTTTAGTTTTAATCTTTCCCTTCTCTCCTTCATGGCTCCCTCAACTGCTGTAACATATTCCCAATGAAACACTTGACTTTGTAGACACCTAATTCTTACTAAAATTAATGCCCTCACAAAAAAAAATATTTTTTTTTTTATTACCGACAGGCAGGCGCCCCTCACTGCAAGGCGCCTGTAGGCACATGCCTACCGTGCCTAATGGGAAATCCGGCCCTGGCTGGCTGTCTTTACAAAGCTTATCTATAGCTTGGTCTTGCGGCCACAAACTTTCAGAATAGGTGGGGATACCACAGGCTAAATCAAATAGTTCAAATGCCAAAATAAGGGTAAAGGAGCTACTTGTAAACAATTTAATACACTCCAGCAGGTAAAGTGGATCATTGGGGACAAATACATTTTGAGTAAACTCTCCCTTTAAGCCTTGAGGGCTACAGGCTGATCTTGACTTAAAGGGACATAGTGCACAGGCATGCAGCTGTGAATATTTCATTGTCTTCAAAGCAGCTGCAAGAACACCCTTTTCTGATGATCTGGGCTATGTTACCCTGCTGGGAGTTGGATTTCTAAAGTTATCTTTTGCTTACTAGCATTTCTATAATCAATACTGCAGTACTGAAATGTTCAGTGTAGGTAGCAGTTTCAATAGAAAAAAGCAACCATTTTAAATGACAAAATAAAGTTAATGGGACTATTTGTAAACAATCTAACCCCTTCGTGACCAGACCACTTTTCAATTTGTTGACCTTCTTTTTCCTCTTACTCATTTACTGTACCCACACACATTATATACCGTGTTTCTCGCCACTAAATGGACTTTCTAAAGATACCATTATTTTCATTGTATCTTATAATTTACTATAAAAAATGATAAAATATGAGGAAAAAATGGAAAAAACACACACTTTTTCTTACTTTGACCCCCCAAAATCTGTTAAACATCTACAACCCCCAAAAAACACCAATGCTAAATAGTTTCTAAATTTTGTCCTGAGTTTAGAAATACCCAATGTTTACATGTTCTTTGTTTTTTTTTTTTGCAACTTATAGGGCCATAAGTACAAGTGACACTTTGCTATTTCCAAACCACTTTTTTTCAAAATTAGCGATAGTTACATTGGAACACTGATATCTTTCAGGAATCCCTGAATATCCCTTGATATGTATATATATTTTTTTAGAAGACATCCCAAAGTATTGATCTAGGCCCATTTTGGTATATTTCATGCCACCATTTCACCGCCAAATGCGATCAAATAAAAAAAAATCGTTCACTTTTTCACAAATTTTTTCACAAACTTTTTAGGTTTCTCACTGAAATTATTTACAAACCGCTTGTGCAATTATGGCACAAATGGTTGTAAATGCTTCTCTTGGATCCCCTTTGTTCAGAAATAGCAGACTTATATGACTTTGGCGTTGCTTTTTGGTAATTAGAAGGCCACTAAATGCCACTGCGCACCACACGTGTATTATGCCCAGCAGTATGGGGTTAATTAGGGATCTTGTAGGGTTAATTTTAGCTGTAGTGTAGTAGAAATTCCCAAGTATTGATCTAGGCCAATCTTGGTATATTTCATGCCACCATTTAACCGCCAAATGCTATCAAATAAAAAAAACTTTAAATTTTTCACAATTTTAGGTTTCTCACTGAAATTATTTACAAACAACTTGTACAATTATGGCACAAATGGTTGTAAATGCTTCTCTAGGAGCCCCTTTGTTCAAAAATAGCAGACTTATATGGCTTTGGCGTTGCTTTTTGGTAATTAGAAGGCCACATGTGAATTATGCCCATAAGTGAAGGGGTAAATTAGGGAGCTTGAAGGGTTAATTTTAGCTTTAGTGTAGAGATCAGCCTCCCACCTGACACATCCCACCCCCTGATCCCTCCCAAACAGCTCTCTTCCCTCCCCCACCCCACGATTGTCCACCATCTTAAGTACTGGCAGAAAGTCTGCCAGTACTAAAATAAAAAGGTATCTCTTAATTTTTTGTATTTTTTTTCCACATATTTACATATGCTGCTGTGTAGGATCTCCCCTTAGCCCCCAACCTCCCTGATTCCCCCCCATACAGCTCTCTAACCCTCCCCCTCTACCTATTTGCTGTCATCTCTGCCAGTACCCAATTTGCCCCCAAAAATGTTTTTTTTTTTTTTTTTTTTTTTAAATTCAAAATTTATATTTTCTGTAGTGTAGCTGCCCCCCTCAATACCCTACCGACCCTCCCCCTCTCAGATCCCTTCCCCGGCACGTTTGATCCTACCCTCCCTCCTTTCCATTGACTTTTACTATTGCCGGGTAAATGCACATGCCGCCATGTCCCCCCCCCCCGCCGCAACCGCGTCACTTGCCGACTGGATCTGTGAAACAACATACGGATGTGAACATCGAGGGGCCGCCCACCCGCCTCCCTACTGCAGCTCCCACCCACCAAAGCCCATCAATGTCTAATGCAGAGCAGAGAGGTCCAAAGAGTGTCTCTCTCTTATATTGGTGGGGTAAAAAGGGTATTGCAGTGATGCCTGAATATCGAGGCATCACTGCAATACACTGGAAGTGGTTGGAAGCAACCCGGATCGCTTCCAGAGCTTCAAACCCCAGAGGACGTGCCAGGAACGTCCTTGGTCGTTAAGGGTGTTTTTTAGTACAACGTTCCTGGCACGTCCTTGGTTGTTAAGGGGTTAATACACTCCAGCTGGTAAAATGAATCATTAGGAACACATTCAAGGGGAGAAAATGTTATAGTACACTGACCATTTAATGATCTCACTGTTTGTCTTAAAGGAACATTCTATATAAAGAGTCTTTGGATAGAATTATATCGAATCACAAACGTTCTGGCGCACAACCAATCCAGGGCTGGTATGTGCATAATTCTTTGGAGTGCATATTTGTAGGGCAATGTAAAGCAAGAAAGGAAGAAGCAGTTTAGTCCAAGATAAGTTGCCTTAGCTTAAAGGGATATACGTAGCCCCAGAATTTCCTTTTGAGGTTCAGACAGAGCATACAATTAAAAAAAAAAAAGGTTCCAATTTGCTTCTTTTATCAAATTTGCTTTGTGCTATTCTTTGTTGAAAAGACACACAGGTAGGTGTCTGGAGCACTGCATGGCAGGAAACAGTGCTGCCATATTGTGCTCTTGCAAGTGGATAACATTCTTTCAAAACATTCTTTAAACAAAAGATACCAGGAGATCAAAGAAAATTTGATAATAGAAGTGAGTTAGAAAGTTAATTGAAATTGAATGCGCTTTCTGAATCATGAAATATTTTTTTTCTGTATCATGTCCCTTTAAAACGTAATTCTAATTTTAAAGACCATTAAACGCTTTTGGGCTGGAATGTTTAAATGAAACTGATCCTACACCCTGCTCTGTCCGTGCTCTCACAAATCTCTGTAAATGCTGCCTGGTTTCTGTGCTGTTTGTAAAGGTTATAACTAGTAGCTGCTGTAGGGTTAGTTTATAACTAGTAGCTGCTGTAGGGTTAGCTTATAACTAGTAGCTGCTGTAGGGTTAGTTTATAACTAGTAGCTGCTGTAGGGTTAGCTTATAACTAGTAGCTGCTGTAGGGTTAGTTTATAACTAGTAGCTGTAGGGTTAGCTTATAACTAGTAGCTGCTGTAGGGTTAGTTTATAACTAGTAGCTGCTGTAGGGTTAGCTTATAACTAGTAGCTGCTGTAGGGTTAGTTTATAACTAGTAGCTGCTGTAGGGTTAACTAGTAGCTGCTGTAGGGTTAGTTTATAACTAGTAGCTGTAGGGTTAGCTTATAACTAGTAGCTGCTGTAGGGTTAGCTTATAACTAGTAGCTGCTGTAGGGTTAGTTTATAACTAGTAGCTGCTGTAGGGTTAGCTTATAACTAGTAGCTGCTGTAGGGTTAGTTTATAACTAGTAGCTGCTGTAGGGTTAGCTTATAACTAGTAGCTGCTGTAGGGTTAGTTTATAACTAGTAGCTGTAGGGTTAGCTTATAACTAGTAGCTGCTGTAGGGTTAGTTTATAACTAGTAGCTGCTGTAGGGTTAGCTTATAACTAGTAGCTGCTGTAGGGTTAGTTTATAACTAGTAGCTGCTGTAGGGTTGTGTAGGTAGAAGACTGCATTTTTGGAATCATTTTAAAAACAGACAAAATAACTAATGTTGCAAATCCTGTTACAAGTTTTCTTTTTCTTTCCAGAAAAGAAATAAGTAAATAGGCAAACATTGTTTTTCAAAACCATTGCTTACTAGCGCCCTCTGCTGACCACTCCTCATTTTATTCTTCACTAGGGATGAGTATGAAGAGGACGGATATTGCCAGCCATACAGAGGAATCGCCTGTGCAAGGTTCATTGGAAGCCGCACAATTTATATGGAATCATTACATATGCAAGGGGAAATAGAAAATCAGATAACAGGTATGTATTGTGTAAAACTGTGTGATTGTTGTGTGTATATTTTGTATGTGTATGCTCAGTGTATGTATGGTGTGTGTGTGTGTGTGTGTGCTTATCCTATACATTTTGTGTGTATACTGGGTGTGTGCTTATCCTATACATTTTGTGTGTATACTGGGTGTGTGCTTATCCTATACATTTTGTGTGTGTGTGTGTGTATGTGCTTATCCTGTACATTTTGTGTGTATACTGGGTGTGTGTGCTTATCCTATACATTTTTGTGTGTATACTGGGTGTGTGCTTATCCTATACATTTTGTGTGTATACTGGGTGTGTGCTTATCCTATACATTTTGTGTGTATACTGGGTGTGTGTGCTTATCCTATACATTTTGTGTGTGTGTGTGTGTATGTGCTTATCCTATACATTTTTGTGTGTATACTGGGTGTGTGTGCTTATCCTATACATGTTGTGTGTATACTGAGTGTGTGCTTATCCTATACATGTTGTGTGTATACTGAGTGTGTGCTTATCCTATACATTTTGTGTGTATACTGGGTGTGTGCTTATCCTATACATTTTGTGTGTATACTGGGTGTGTGTGCTTATCCTATACATTTTGTGTGTATACTGGGTGTGTGTGCTTATCCTATACATGTTGTGTGTATACTGAGTGTGTGCTTATCCTATACATTTTGTGTGTATACTGGGTGTGTGCTTATCCTATACATTTTGTGTGTATACTGGGTGTGTGTGATTATCCTATAAATTGTGTGTGTATACTGGGTGTGTGTGTGCTTATCCTATACATTTTGTGTGTATACTGGGTGTGTGCTTATCCTATACATTTTGTGTGTATACTGGGTGTGTGCTTATCTTACACATTTTGGGGCCAATTTACCAAATTGCAGACAGACATGATACAATGTAGCGTATCATGTCCGCCGCACATCAATAAATGCCGACAGCATACCATGTTGGCATTTATCATTGCACAAGCAGTTCCGGTGAACTGCTTGTGCAATTCCGCCCCCTACAGATTGGCCGCTAGCAGGGGGTGTCAATCAGCCCGATCGTATAGGATCAGGCGGATTGAAGACCGCAGCCTCAGAGGCATTGTGTATGTGTTACTATATATGTTGTATGTACACTGAGTATATTGAGTTTGTTTGTTATTACACTGTATGTTGTATGTGTGCTTTTGTATATGTTGTATCTGTATGTTTTGCATGCATATTGAATATGTGGGTGGCTGTATACATTGTGGGCCAGATTACAAGTGGAGCGCTAAATATCGCTTGCATGCAAGTGATATTAGCAATCCACTTTGCAATACCAGCGCATGATAATGTGCGCTGGTATTACAAGTTAATTGCAATGCAAACAAATGCTAATGTAAAGGAACTTTTCAGTGCTGGTTTTTTTTTCTTACACCCCATTACTACCAACTTTAAAGCCCCAAAACTGCCTAGTGAAGTTTTTTTTTTTTTAATTAAAAATAATGGTAGAATTTTTAAGTATTTTGAGGGCATTTGGGGCACTTTTAGAAAATTAACCAGAGATTGGATTTCTGGTTCATTTTCGGAGCGCTGATTGGCCCCACCAGAGAAGGAAGTGGATGGAGTTTGACTATTGAGAAACAGTTGCAGCAAATTTATTACACAACTCTCATTAGAAAATGTTCACATTTCCTTTAATGAAAATTCTGGGTTCACATTTCTGATTTTATTTTGAACAATCAGAGCCCGAATGTCAAGTATTTATATCACAGGAAAAGTAAATTTAATTGTATGCAATCTGTCTAACTATTGATTCTGGGCTGACATTCACTACAGACCCTAAACATTTAAAAAAATAGATATATTTAAATGTTTTGAGATTTGCTTATGGGTTGTTTTTTACATTACATTAGCCTAGAGCTATAACTCAATCTGTAGGAAGATGTATCTTACATCTTGTGCCTTTTTAAAACCCAAGTCCGTCTAAAAGGAGCGTTTATCAAGCTGCATTTCCAGCCATGCAGACTTGCATGAGTAAGCCTGCGCACTCACATGAGCGAGCGTGCTTCCTATACTCCCCACCACCATAGTGTAGAAAACTCAGATACTATATAATATGTAAACAAATATATACATAAAACCAACAAACATGTCTGATTCCCAAATCCATGTCAAGCCCATCATCTCAAGGCACATTTTTACAACCAGAAACCATGACTGTCCCAGAAAACTCAGGAAAAATAATGGTCAGTAAACGCTTAAAAAAAAGGTTTGAAAATGTTCTAAGAACCCTGATATATGCATTTTTCATAATTGTCCTCTTTTAAAACTGCAATATGGCAACCATACAGCTAGGGAATATGGCAACTATACAGCTGGGGAATATAGCTACCATACAGCTGGGCAATATAGCAACCATACAGCTAGGGAATATGGCAACCATACAGCTGGGCAATATAGCAACCGTACAGCTGGGCAATATAGCTACCATACAGCTGGGCAATATAGCAACCATACAGCTGGGGAATATAACAACCATACAGCTGGGGAATATAGCAACCATACAGCTGGGCAATATAGCAACCGTACAGCTGGGCAATATAGCTACCATACAGCTGGGGAATATAGCAACCATACAGCTGGGCAATATAGCAACCGTACAGCTGGGCAATATAGCTACCATACAGCTGGGCAATATAGCAACCATACAGCTAGGGAATATGGCAACCATACAGCTGGGCAATATAGCAACCGTACAGCTGGGCAATATAGCTACCATACAGCTGGGCAATATAGCAACCATACAGCTGGGGAATATAACAACCATACAGCTGGGGAATATAGCAACCATACAGCTAGGGAATATGGCAACCATACAGCTGGGCAATATAGCAACCGTACAGCTGGGCAATATAGCTACCATAAAGCTGGGCAATATAGCAACCATACAGCTGGGGAATATAACAACCATACAGCTGGGGAATATAGCAACCATACAGCTGGGCAATATAGCAACCGTACAACTGGGCAATATAGCATCCATACAGCTGGGGAATATAGCAACCGTACAGCTGGGGAATATAGAAACCGTACAGCTGGGCAATATAGCAACCGTGCAGCTGGGGAATATAGCAACCGTACAGCTGGGGAATATAGCAACCGTACAGCTGGGGAATATAGCAACCGTACAGCTGGGGAATAGAGCAACCGTACAGCTGGGCAATATAGCAACCGTGCAGCTGGGGAATATAGCAACCGTACAGCTGGGGAATATAGCAACCGTACAGCTGGGGAATATAGCAACCGTACAGCTGGGGAATATAGCAACCGTACAGCTGGGGAATATAGCAACTGTACAGCTGGGGAATATGGCAACCGTACAGCTGGGGAATATAGCAACTGTACAGCTGGGGAATATGGCAACCGTACAGCTGGGGAATATAGCAACTGTACAGCTGGGGAATATAGCAACCGTACAGCTGGGGAATATAGCAACCGTACAGCTGGGGAATATAGCAACCGTACAGCTGGGGAATATAGCAACTGTACAGCTGGGGAATATGGCAACCGTACAGCTGGGGAATATAGCAACCGTACAGCTGGGGAATATAGCAACCGTACAGCTGGGGAATATAGCAACCGTACAGCTGGGGAATATAGCAACTGTACAGCTGGGGAATATAGCAACTGTACAGCTGGGGAATATGGCAACCGTACAGCTGGGGAATATAGCAACCGTACAGCTGGGGAATATAGCATCCATACAGCTGGGGAATATAGCAACCATACAGCTGGGGAATATAGCTACCATACAGCTGGGCAATATAGCATCCGTACAGCTGGGGAATATAGCAACCATAACCCTGGGCAATATAGCATCCGTACAGCTGGTGAATATAGCAACCCGTACAGCTGGGCAATATAGCAACCGTGCAGCTGGGCAATATAGCAACTGTGCAGCTGGGGAATATAGCAACCGTATAGCTGGGGAATATAGCAACCGTACAGCTGGGGAATATAGCAACTGTACAGCTGGGGAATATAGCAACTGTACAGCTGGGGAATATAGCAACCGTACAGCTGGGGAATATAGCAACTGTACAGCTGGGGAATATGGCAATCGTACAGCTGGGGAATATAGCTACTGTACAGCTGGGCAATATAGCATCCGTACAGCTGGGGAATATAGCAACCGTACAGCTGGGGAATATAGCAACCGTACAGCTGGGGAATATAGCAACCATACAGCTGGGGAATATAACAACCGTACAGCTGGGGAATATAGCAACCATACAGCTGGGGAATATAGCAACCATACAGCTGGGGAATATAGCAACCATACAGCTGGGGAATATAGCAACTGTACAGCTGGGGAATATGGCAACCGTACAGCTGGGGAATATAGCAACCGTACAGCTGGGGAATATAGCAACTGTACAGCTGGGGAATATAGCAACCGTACAGCTGGGGAATATAGCAACTGTACAGCTGGGGAATATAGCAACTGTACAGCTGGGGAATATGGCAACCGTACAGCTGGGGAATATAGCTACCATACAGCTGGGCAATATAGCATCCGTACAGCTGGGGAATATAGCAACCATAACCCTGGGCAATATAGCATCCGTACAGCTGGTGAATATAGCAACCCGTACAGCTGGGCAATATAGCAACCGTGCAGCTGGGCAATATAGCAACCGTGCAGCTGGGGAATATAGCAACCGTACAGCTGGGGAATATAGCAACCGTACAGCTGGGGAATATAGCAACTGTACAGCTGGGGAATATGGCAATCGTACAGCTGGGGAATATAGCAACCGTACAGCTGGGGAATATAGCAACTGTACAGCTGGGGAATATGGCAATCGTACAGCTGGGGAATATAGCTACTGTACAGCTGGGCAATATAGCATCCATACAGCTGGGGAATATAGCAACCGTACAGCTGGGGAATATAGCAACCGTACAGCTGGGGAATATAGCAACCATACAGCTGGGGAATATAACAACCGTACAGCTGGGGAATATAGCAACCATACAGCTGGGGAATATAGCAACCATACAGCTGGGGAATATAGCAACTGTACACCTGGGGAATATAGCAACCGTACAGCTGGGGAATATAGCAACCGTACAGCTGGGGAATATAACAACCGTACAGCTGGGGAATATAGCAACCATACAGCTGGGGAATATAGCAACCATACAGCTGGGGAATATAGCAACTGTACACCTGGGGAATATAGCACCTGTACACCTGGGGAATATAGCAACCATACAGCTGGGGAATATAGCAACTGTACAGCTGGGGAATATAGCAACCATACAGCTGGGGAATATAGCAACCATACAGCTGGGGAATATAGCAACTGTACACCTGGGGAATATAGCAACCGTACAGCTGGGGAATATAGCAACCGTACAGCTGGGGAATATAACAACCGTACAGCTGGGGAATATAGCAACCATACAGCTGGGGAATATAGCAACCATACAGCTGGGGAATATAGCAACTGTACACCTGGGGAATATAGCAAACCATACAGCTGGGGAATATAGCAACCGTACAGCTGGGGAATATAGCAACCGTACAGCTGGGGAATATAGCTACTGTACAGCTGGGGAATATAGCAACTGTACAGCTGGGGAATATAGCAACCGTACAGCTGGGGAATATAGCTACTGTACAGCTGGGGAATATAGCAACTGTACAGCTGGGGAATATAGCAACCGTACAGCTGGGGAATATAGCAACTGTACAGCTGGGGAATATAGCATCCATACAGCTGGGGAATATAGCAACCGTACAGCTGGGGAATATAGCAACCGTACAGCTGGGGAATATAGCAACCGTACAGCTGGGGAATATAGCAACTGTACAGCTGGGGAATATGGCAACCGTACAGCTGGGGAATATAGCAACCGTACAGCTGGGGAATATAGCAACTGTACAGCTGGGGAATATAGCAACCGTACAGCTGGGGAATATAGCAACCATACAGCTGGGGAATATAGCAACCGTACAGCTGGGGAATATAGCAACCGTACAGCTGGGGAATATAGCAACCATACAGCTGGGGAATATGGCAACCGTACAGCTGGGGAATATAGCAACCGTGCAGCTGGGGAATATAGCAACCGTATAGCTGGGGAATATAGCAACTGTACAGCTGGGGAATATAGCAACCATACAGCTGGGCAATATAGCAACCGTACAGCTGGGGAATATAGCAAACCATACAGCTGGGCAATATAGCAACCGTACAGCTGGGGAATATAGCAACTGTACAGCTGGGGAATATAGCAACCATACAGCTGGGGAATATAGCAACCGTACAGCTGGGGAATATAGCAACCATACAGCTGGGGAATATAGCAACCGTACAGCTGGGGAATATAGCAACCGTACAGCTGGGGAATATAGCAACCGTACAGCTGGGGAATATAGCTACCGTACAGCTGGGGAATATAGCAACCGTACAGCTGGGGAATATAGCAACCGTACAGCTGGGGAATATAGCAACCGTACAGCTGGGGAATATAGCAACTGTACAGCTGGGGAATATAGCAACCGTACAGCTGGGGAATATAGCAACTGTACAGCTGGGGAATATAGCAACTGTACAGCTGGGGAATATAGCAACCATACAGCTGGGGAATATAACAACCGTACAGCTGGGGAATATAGCAACCATACAGCTGGGGAATATAGCAACCGTACAGCTGGGGAATATAGCAACCGTACAGCTGGGGAATATAGCAACCGTACAGCTGGGGAATATAGCAACTGTACAGCTGGGGAATATAGCAACCGTACAGCTGGGGAATATAGCAACCGTATAGCTGGGGAATATAGCAACCATACAGCTGGGGAATATAGCAACTGTACAGCTGGGGAATATAGCTACCGTACAGCTGGGGAATATAGCTACTGTACAGCTGGGGAATATAGCAACCGTACAGCTGGGGAATATAGCAACCGTACAGCTGGGGAATATAGCAACCGTACAGCTGGGGAATATAGCAACCGTACAGCTGGGGAATATAGCAACTGTACAGCTGGGGAATATAGCTACCGTACAGCTGGGGAATATAGCTACCATACAGCTGGGGAATATAGCAACCGTACAGCTGGGGAATATAGCAACCGTACAGCTGGGGAATATAGCAACCGTACAGCTGGGGAATATAGCAACCGTACAGCTGGGGAATATAGCAACTGTACAGCTGGGGAATATAGCAACCGTACAGCTGGGGAATATAGCAACCGTACAGCTGGGGAATATAGCAACCATACAGCTGGGGAATATAGCAACTGTACAGCTGGGGAATATAGCAACCGTACAGCTGGGGAATATAGCAACTGTACAGCTGGGGAATATGGCAACCGTACAGCTGGGGAATATAGCAACCGTACAGCTGGGGAATATAGCAACCGTACAGCTGGGGAATATAACAACCGTACAGCTGGGGAATATAACAACTGTACAGCTGGGGAATATGGCAACCGTACAGCTGGGGAATATAGCAACCGTACAGCTGGGGAATATAACAACCGTACAGCTGGGGAATATAGCAACCGTACAGCTGGGCAATATAGCATCCGTACAGCTGGGGAATATAGCAACCGTATAGCTGGGGAATATAGCAACCATACAGCTGGGGAATATAGCAACCGTACAGCTGGGGAATATAGCAACCGTACAGCTGGGGAATATAGCAACCGTACAGCTGGGGAATATAACAACTGTACAGCTGGGGAATATAACAACTGTACAGCTGGGGAATATGGCAACCGTACAGCTGGGGAATATAACAACCGTACAGCTGGGGAATATAACAACTGTACAGCTGGGGAATATGGCAACCGTACAGCTGGGGAATATAGCAACCGTACAGCTGGGGAATATAACAACTGTACAGCTGGGGAATATGGCAACCGTACAGCTGGGGAATATAGCAACCGTACAGCTGGGGAATATAGCAACCGTATAGCTGGGGAATATAGCAACCATACAGCTGGGGAATATAGCAACTGTACAGCTGGGGAATATAGCAACCATACAGCTGGGAATATAGCAACCGTACAGCTGGGGAATATAGCAACCGTACAGCTGGGGAATATGGCAACCGTACAGCTGGGGAATATAGCAACTGTACAGCTGGGGAATATAGCAACCGTACAGCTGGGGAATATAGCAACCATACAGCTGGGGAATATAGCAACTGTACAGCTGGGGAATATAGCAACTGTACAGCTGGGGAATATAGCAACTGTATAGCTGGGGAATATAGCAACCGTATAGCTGGGGAATATAGCAACCGTACAGCTGGGGAATATAGCAACTGTACAGCTGGGCAATATAGCAACTGTACAGCTGGGGAATATGGCAACCGTACAGCTGGGGAATATAGCAACTGTACAGCTGGGGAATATGGCAACCGTACAGCTGGGGAATATAGCTACTGTACAGCTGGGGAATATAGCAACCGTACAGCTGGGGAATATAGCAACCGTACAGCTGGGGAATATAGCAACCATACAGCTGGGGAATATAGCAACCGTACAGCTGGGGAATATAGCAACTGTACAGCTGGGGAATATAGCAACCGTACAGCTGGGGAATATAGCAACCGTACAGCTGGGGAATATAGCAACCGTACAGCTGGGGAATATAGCAACCATACAGCTGGGGAATATAGCAACCGTACAGCTGGGGAATATAGCAACCGTACAGCTGGGGAATATAGCAACCGTACAGCTGGGGAATATAGCAACCGTACAGCTGGGGAATATAGCAACCGTACAGCTGGGGAATATAGCAACCGTACAGCTGGGGAATATAGCAACCGTACAGCTGGGGAATATAGCAACCGTACAGCTGGGGAATATAGCAACCGTACAGCTGGGGAATATAGCATCCATACAGCTGGGGAATATAGCAACCGTACAGCTGGGGAATATAGCAACTGTACAGCTGGGGAATATAGCAACCATACAGCTGGGGAATATAGCAACTGTACAGCTGGGGAATATAGCAACCGTACAGCTGGGGAATATAGCAACTGTACAGCTGGGGAATATAGCAACCATACAGCTGGGGAATATAGCAACCGTACAGCTGGGGAATATAGCAACTGTACAGCTGGGGAATATAGCAACCGTACAGCTGGGGAATATAGCAACCGTACAGCTGGGGAATATAGCAACTGTACAGCTGGGGAATATAGCAACCATACAGCTGGGGAATATAGCAACCATACAGCTGGGGAATATAGCAACCATACAGCTGGGGAATATAGCAACCATACAGCTGGGGGAATATAGCAACCGTACAGCTGGGGAATATAGCAACCGTACAGCTGGGGAATATAGCATCCATACAGCTGGGGAATATAGCAACCATACAGCTGGGGAATATAGCAACCGTACAGCTGGGGAATATAGCATCCATACAGCTGGGGAATATAGCAACTGTACAGCTGGGGAATATAGCAACTGTACAGCTGGGGAATATAGCAACCGTACAGCTGGGGAATATAGCAACCATACAGCTGGGGAATATAGCAACCGTACAGCTGGGGAATATAGCATCCATACAGCTGGGGAATATAGCAACTGTACAGCTGGGGAATATAGCATCCATACAGCTGGGGAATATAGCAACCGTACAGCTGGGGAATATAGCAACCGTACAGCTGGGGAATATAGCAACCGTACAGCTGGGGAATATAGCAACCGTACAACTGGGGAATATAGCAACTGTACAGCTGGGGAATATAGCTACCGTACAACTGGGGAATATAGCAACCGTACAGCTGGGGAATATAGCAACTGTACAGCTGGGGAATATAACAACCGTACAGCTGGGGAATATAGCAACCATACAGCTGGGGAATATAGCAACCGTACAGCTGGGGAATATAGCTACCATACAGCTGGGGAATATAGCAACTGTACAGCTGGGGAATATAGCAACTGTACAGCTGGGGAATATAGCTACCATACAGCTGGGGAATATAGCAACTGTACAGCTGGGGAATATAGCAACCGTACAGCTGGGGAATATAGCAACCGTACAGCTGGGGAATATAGCAACTGTACAGCTGGGGAATATAGCTACTGTACAGCTGGGGAATATAGCAACCGTACAGCTGGGGAATATAGCAACTGTACAGCTGGGGAATATAGCAACCGTACAGCTGGGGAATATAGCAACTGTACAGCTGGGGAATATAACAACTGTACAGCTGGGGAATATAGCAACTGTATAGCTGGGGAATATAGCAACCGTATAGCTGGGGAATATAGCAACCGTACAGCTGGGGAATATAGCAACTGTACAGCTGGGCAATATAGCAACTGTACAGCTGGGGAATATGGCAACCGTACAGCTGGGGAATATAGCAACTGTACAGCTGGGGAATATGGCAACCGTACAGCTGGGGAATATAGCTACTGTACAGCTGGGGAATATAGCAACCGTACAGCTGGGGAATATAGCAACCGTACAGCTGGGGAATATAGCAACCATACAGCTGGGGAATATAGCAACCGTACAGCTGGGGAATATAGCAACTGTACAGCTGGGGAATATAGCAACCGTACAGCTGGGGAATATAGCAACCGTACAGCTGGGGAATATAGCAACCGTACAGCTGGGGAATATAGCAACCATACAGCTGGGGAATATAGCAACCGTACAGCTGGGGAATATAGCAACCGTACAGCTGGGGAATATAGCAACCGTACAGCTGGGGAATATAGCAACCGTACAGCTGGGGAATATAGCAACCGTACAGCTGGGGAATATAGCAACCGTACAGCTGGGGAATATAGCAACCGTACAGCTGGGGAATATAGCAACCGTACAGCTGGGGAATATAGCAACCGTACAGCTGGGGAATATAGCATCCATACAGCTGGGGAATATAGCAACCGTACAGCTGGGGAATATAGCAACTGTACAGCTGGGGAATATAGCAACCATACAGCTGGGGAATATAGCAACTGTACAGCTGGGGAATATAGCAACCGTACAGCTGGGGAATATAGCAACTGTACAGCTGGGGAATATAGCAACCATACAGCTGGGGAATATAGCAACCGTACAGCTGGGGAATATAGCAACTGTACAGCTGGGGAATATAGCAACCATACAGCTGGGGAATATAGCAACCGTACAGCTGGGGAATATAGCAACTGTACAGCTGGGGAATATAGCAACCATACAGCTGGGGAATATAGCAACCATACAGCTGGGGAATATAGCAACCATACAGCTGGGGAATATAGCAACCATACAGCTGGGGAATATAGCAACCATACAGCTGGGGAATATAGCAACCGTACAGCTGGGGAATATAGCATCCATACAGCTGGGGAATATAGCAACCATACAGCTGGGGAATATAGCAACCGTACAGCTGGGGAATATAGCATCCATACAGCTGGGGAATATAGCAACTGTACAGCTGGGGAATATAGCAACTGTACAGCTGGGGAATATAGCAACCGTACAGCTGGGGAATATAGCAACCATACAGCTGGGGAATATAGCAACCGTACAGCTGGGGAATATAGCATCCATACAGCTGGGGAATATAGCAACTGTACAGCTGGGGAATATAGCATCCATACAGCTGGGGAATATAGCAACCGTACAGCTGGGGAATATAGCAACCGTACAGCTGGGGAATATAGCAACCGTACAGCTGGGGAATATAGCAACCGTACAACTGGGGAATATAGCAACTGTACAGCTGGGGAATATAGCTACCGTACAGCTGGGGAATATAGCAACCGTACAGCTGGGGAATATAGCAACTGTACAGCTGGGGAATATAACAACCGTACAGCTGGGGAATATAGCAACCATACAGCTGGGGAATATAGCAACCGTACAGCTGGGGAATATAGCTACCATACAGCTGGGGAATATAGCAACTGTACAGCTGGGGAATATAGCAACTGTACAGCTGGGGAATATAGCTACCATACAGCTGGGGAATATAGCAACTGTACAGCTGGGGAATATAGCAACCGTACAGCTGGGGAATATAGCAACCGTACAGCTGGGGAATATAGCAACTGTACAGCTGGGGAATATAGCTACTGTACAGCTGGGGAATATAGCAACCGTACAGCTGGGGAATATAGCAACTGTACAGCTGGGGAATATAGCAACCGTACAGCTGGGGAATATAGCAACTGTACAGCTGGGGAATATAACAACTGTACAGCTGGGGAATATAGCAACTGTACAGCTGGGGAATATAGCAACCGTACAGCTGGGGAATATAGCAACCGTACAGCTGGGGAATATAGCAACCGTACAGCTGGGGAATATAGCAACTGTACAGCTGGGGAATATAGCAATATTTCTAGGAATATTGTTGTCTAAATACATCAGACTTGCTCTAGTAGACATTTTTTATGCATATTCAGTAGTCACTTAATAAGATGGAGGTTTCAATGTGATGTGCAAGTGCAGTCATTGTTGTAGCTGTGCATCACCAAGGCTAATATTTTATGGAACGGGTTTTGTTGTATCCACACAGTGATTTTTTAATTTAACCACATATTGTTGTGGTAAAGAAAACAACTGTATTTAGAAATTGTTATATTTGTGTAAACATATGATGCAATAACCAATTTTTGATTTGTTCAGCAAAGTTTTCCAAATTCAGCCACAAGTGCTGTCTACATTTAAATTATTTAAAGCATCTGAAAGATTATTAATTCTGTAAAAGAACACTGCACATAGAGAGTTAGCTATTTGTTACTTGAAATAGCAGTTTTTCTTATTAAAATCGCCACCTATACTGGAAATTTAACTACTGCCGTTTTGGTTATAGAAAATGCCAGTGAAGGATGTATAGAGTGAGCCCAGCCCATCTCACATGATGTGCAATGAACTTCCATTAGCTTTCTATTACATTGTGCCTTTGAGATTCATTTCTATCTGTCTGTCTGTCTATCTATATATCTGTCTTCTATCTTTTTATATATATCTATTTATCTATCTATCTGTCTATTTATCTGTCTATCTATCTATCTATCTATCTATCTATCTATCTATCTATCTATCTATCTATCTATCTATCTATCTATTATATACAGTATCTCACAAAAGAGAGTACACCCCTCACATTTTTGTAAATATTTTATTATATCTTTTCATGTGACAACACTGAAGAAATGACACTTTGCTACAATGTAAAGTAGTGAGTGTACAGCCTGTATAACAGTGTAAATATTTATTATATCTTTTCATGTGACAAAACTGAAGAAATGACACTTTGCTACAATGTAAAGTAGTGAGTGTACAGCCTGTATAACAGTGTAAATATTTTATTATATCTTTTCATGTGACAACACTGAAGAAATTACACTTTGCTACAATGTAAAGTAGTGAGTGTACAGCCTGTATAACAGTGTAAATATTTTATTATATCTTTTCATGTGACAACACTGAAGAAATTACACTTTGCTACAATGTAAAGTAGTGAGTGTACAGCCTGTATAGCAGTGTAAATTTGCTGTCCCCTCAAAATAACTCAACACACAGCCATTAATGTCTAAACCGTTGGCAACAAAAATAAGTACACCCCTAAGTGGAAATGTCCAAACTGGGCCCAATTAGCTATTTTACCTCCGGGGTGTCATGTGACCTGTTTGTGTTACAAGGTCTCAGGTGTGAATGGGGAGCAGGTGTGTTAAATTTGGTGTTTTCGCTCTCACACTCTCTCATACTGGTCACTGGAAGTTCAACATGGCACCTCATGATAGAGAACTCTGAGGATCTAAAAAAAAAATTGTTGCTCTACATAAAGATGGCCTAGGCTATAAGAAGATTGCCAAGACCCTGAAACTGAGCTGCAGCACGGTGGGCAAGGCCTTACAGTGGTTTCACATGACAGGCCTCGCCATGCACATGCTCAGCGTCGTATACAGAGGTCGTCTTTGGGAAATAGACGTATGAGTGCTGCCAGCATTGCTGCAGAGGTTGAAGGGGTGGGGGGTCAGCCTGTCAGTGCTCAGACCATATGCCACACACTGCATCAAATTGGTCTGCATGGCTGTCATCCCAGAAAGAAGCCTATTCTAAGGATGATGCAGAAGAAAGCCTGCAAACAGTTTGCTGAAGACAAGCAGACTAAGGACATGGATTACTGCAACCATGTCCTGTAGTCCTATGAGACCTAGATAAACTTATTTGGTTCAGATAGTGTCAAGCGTGTGTGGCGGCAACCAGGTGAGGAGTACAAAGACAAGTATGTCTTGCCTACAGTCAAGCATGGTGGTGGGAGTGTCATGGTCTTGGCCTGCATGAGTGTTGCTGGCACTTCGGAGCTACAGTTCATTGAGAGAATCATGAATGCCATCATGTACTGTGACATACTGAAGCAGAGCATGATCCCCTTCATTCAGAGACTGGGCCGCAGGGCAGTATTACAACATGATAACGACCCCAAACACACCTCCAAGATGACCACTGCCTTGCTAAAGAAGCTGAGGATAAAGGTGATGGACTGGCCAAGCATGTCTCCAGACCTAAACCCTATTGAGCATCTGTGGGGCATCCTCAAATGGAATGTGGGGGACTGCAAGGTCTCTAACATCCACCTTCTCCGTGATGTCGTCATGGAGGAGTGGAAGTGGACTCCAGTGGCAACCTGTGAAGCTCTGGTGAACTCCATGCCCAAGAGGGTTAAGGCAGTGCTGTAAAATAATAGTGGCCACACAAAATATTGACACTTTGGGCCCAATTTGGACATTTCCACTTAGGGGTGTACTCACTTTTATTGCCAATGGTTTAGACATTGATGGCTGTGTGTTAAGTTATTTTGAGGGGACAGCAAATTCACACTGTTATACAGGCTGTACACTCACTACTTTACATTGTAGCAAAGTGTCATTTCTTCAGTGTTGTCACATGAAAAGATATAATAAAATATTTACAAAAATGTGAGGGGTGTAATCACTTTTGTGAGATACTGTGTGTATGTGTATATATCTGTCTGTCTTTATATCTATCTCTATATATATTTGTTAGTTTTGGTTCGCACCACTTCTACTAATTTATCACTGAATCATTCGAGTGGTCTGACTCTTAAGTTAATATCAGAACCACTCTGTGCACGAAGGGAGAAAAGATATTAAATGCAATACTTGAAAAAGAATTTTGTGAGAAAACTAGTCCTCATATTTAGATTCCCTAAGGGTGAAACGCGCATAGCTGTGAGAAATTCAAACTGAGGGCTGCAGCTGAGCCCTCATATGACATGCTGTACTAACGGAAAGAAAATACTGGGATAAAGTTAAGCGGTTTTGAGTAAGGCACTCTCATTGTGGGTTCGATAAGGAAAACTACCGAGGACAAGTGAGTAACTTCACAAACAAAGAACTCTGAAGTACTGCAGTCAAGGGAAAAACTTTTTGTTACTTATGTTGCCAGAGACAACCTAGCAAGGTGTGCGGAAGCAGAGCTTTACAAGCCATAATCCCTTGAGGCGTCATCATTTTACAAATTGCAATGGAACAATACTGATAAACCTTATATGATTTTGCAGTTGCTGTCATGACGTTAAGCTAGCAATCATATGTTTATCTAACTCCTAGAGTGTTTAAAAGCCTACTCATTTAATACCGCATATTGTATAAATACGAACTGAT
>NC_069508.1:210033211-210120711 GCF_027579735.1 Bombina bombina
GTGAGGATTTACCCCAGCCAGATAGCCCAGAGGCCAGCAAATGTATTCGGATCGGAATTCCAATGGATGAGCCCATAAATAAAAGTGAGTAAAACATGCTGATCCCGTCCGAAATTCAGTTACCTACTCTGAAGTTCACATTAAGATTTCTCTGTAAGCCAAAGAAAATTGTATTGGACTTAAACTTAACAAATTGCACATCTATCGGCTGCCAATGTATCAACCACAGACGAACCCTGGCTAGTCTCACAGGCACACACACAGTTATTATTTTGAATATTGTTTTTACAACAGATTTATATTAAAGAAGATTCACTTAAAGGGACATCATTTTGTATATATGCAAATAGTATATATCAGTAATTTAACACTGCACTGCAAAAGCTCTATATACTAAATAAATATATTACAAGCATTTGACCTATAGTTTTGTTAGGACAATTTGAATTGTTCTGAAGTCCAGAGACGTAATTATCTAAAAACTTCTTGAGCGTGATTATTTTGTATCTTGTTTTCTGTGGCCATATATAGACTGATATAAATAAGCTCCGTACTGATCTGTCCATTACTCTGTACCATATTGTAGCATCAATACAAACCCCTAAATCCGGAATTCCCCAATACAAGTTTATTCTGAAATCTAAACTTTTAATTATTTATTTTTAAATAAAAAATGTTAAAAATGACTATTCTCTCCCTTGTCACAATCTCCTCTGCCCGTGTCTTCGGTTTGTTTTTGTGATCACAAGTAATAGTCTATATTTATTTAAAACAACAAACATCACCTTTCTGATTACAGTACTTTACTATCTGATGGTACTATGTATACAAAAGTATTACAAATGATATAAACTACAGTTCTCTGTATAAACTGTAGTATGACGTAAATATTGCCTACATAAGATATTGTTGTTAACATTTGGTGCCAACCCCTCTCCAAACTGTCCCATTTTACAGATGTAAATATTCCAAAATTCAAGCTATTCCGAAAGCCAAAGCTTTTCTGGTCCCAAGCAGTTTGGACAAATGGTTTTCTTACCTGTATTGTGACCCTATTACATTTGCTTTAGCTTCTAAGTGGGTAAACTATTTAAAAAGCAGGTAAAGTAAATAATGAAAGAACGGTTCCCTTTTTTTAAAATTATACATAACTAAGCATTTTCTTTTTTTAGTAATATCAACTTTCCAATATAGTTCTACAATTACATTTTCTTCATTCTTTTGATATCCTTTGTAGAAGAAGCAGCAATGCACTACTGGGAGCTAGCTGAACATATTGGGTGAGCCAATAACAAGAGGTATATATGTGCAGCCACCAATCAGCACCTCTTGAGCCTTTTAAACAAAGGATACCAAAAGAACAAAACAAATGAGGTAATAGAGATAAATGGTTTACAAACACATGCTCTATTTGCATCAGGAAAGAAAAAAATTGGGTTTCATGTCCCTTTAAATATAAATTTTGCTCTAAAATGCTCATTTGATTGTTTCAATGTTAAATAACATAACTATTAAAAATATTTTGTGTTTAAACAGCAGACAGGTGAAACTCAATGTTCTTTTATGATTCCGATAGAGCAGAAACCACTTTATCATTTACTTTTATCAATTCCTTTTGTTCTCTTGGTATCTTTTGTTGAAAAGCAGGGATGTTCGCTGAACTGTGCCGGGAGCACTATATGGCAACGGTGCTGCAAGAAGGTTCTCCATTTGCAAGAGCACTCGATGGCAGCCGTGTTTAACAAAGAATACCATGGGAACAAAGCAAATATGATAATACAAGTATTTCTTTTGAAGAAAACCTATGCTCTGTCTGAATCACAAAGACATTTTTTCATATCCTTTAATGTCCTGTTGAAAGTGTGCCTTTAATATGCCTACCATTTAAAGGGGCATTGTAGTGCAAACATTGTATGCTCTAATAACAACAAGATAAACAGCAGGCCTAGCTGGTATCTATAAGAGGCAACAAAAATAAACAATGAATATAAATATGTAATATACCTTTAACAGGCCTAGTGAGCTAAAACGTTTAGTGTAGATAGTGTAAGAGCCAATATGTCAATAATATAAGTTGTTCAAATGTAGTAATATTTATATATAGCCAATATAATACAACAATAATGCAAATATGTCAGATATAGGTAAAAAACAAATCTGTCATATAAATCAAATATAGAAGTGAGAGAGATAAATAAAATGAGCAAAAAATAAGCATGAATCGAGTAATTGTACGAATACAAAAAAACAGAAGTCCAAAAAATAGTGGTAGCAAAAGGAAGCCGAGATGGATAGTTTCCCAATACAAAAACTATCCAATACCAAAAGAGAGTCCACGGTTTCAGGCAGCTCCTCTAATGTGTCACGCCAAGACGCCGTGTAGAAAGATCTAAAATAGAAAAAATAGAGGGCGCCACATAGTGCAAATCAGACTAGTACAGCACAGGATGTAAGCACAAGAGATATCCTACTCACGTGATGGAGAGCACGTATAGTGCGGTAAAGGCAGACCGGATCCAAATGAGTCGCCCGGCAGACTCCTTGGCAAACCTGGAACCGAAGATATCACCGTCCAACCAGAAAGGGGAATCCAGGGATAGTGAGGCTATCTCAGGAGATGTCAGGCCACAGTCAGTGGTAGAGACCAGCACTCATGCAAGCACAATGGCAAAGAAGTTAAATCTAACTCCAATGAAAGAAAGTGCAGCAGCAGGATAAATGGTAAATGGTAAAAGTTTAATTAAAAGAATAATAACAGTAGCAACGCGTTTCTCTGTGTCACAGCACAGAGAAACGCATTGCTACTATTATTGTTTTATTCTTTTAATTAAACTTTTACCATTTATCCTGCTGCTGCACTTTCTTTCATTGGAGTTAGATTTAACTTCTTTGCCATTGTGCTTGCATGAGTGCTGGTCTCTACCACTGACCGTGGCCTGACATCTCCTGAGATAGCCTCCGTATCCCTGGATTCCGCTTTCTGGTTGAACAGTGATATCTTCGGTTCCAGGTTTGCCAAGGAGTCTGCCGGGCGACTCATTTGGATCCGGTCTGCCTTTACCGCACTATACGTGCTCTCCATCACGTGAGTAGGATATCTCTTGTGCTTACATCCTGTGCTGTACTAGTCTGATTTGCACTATGTGGCGCCCTCTATTTTTTCTATTTTAGATTATATGCTCTATTAGGGGTTGAACACACCTGGGATCCAATCTGCAGCAGCAGACGCACAAACCCAGCCAATCAATGTTCAGTACAATGTAAATTTGCATCATTGTGTTATCTGCAAGAGTGCCAGCTATACGGCCATTACAGAACTCTTCCATCCTTGACTCTTAAATACAAACGTACATCCACAATCATTTTCTCCTCCATTTCTCCCACTGATATATCTCTACTTAAGTAGGCTAAAAAAAGCAAGTACAGTTTTCACTCATCAAATTGGGTGTCACAAACAAACAAAAAGAAAAAAAATTAAGAAAATTAGTTATAAAGTTGTTTAATTTTTTCCCAGATCACAAGTGTTATAACAACACTGGAGAAGATTATCGGGGCACAGTGAGTGCCACAAAATCTGGACGGCAGTGCCAGCCATGGAATTCCCAGCACCCTCATGTTCACACGTTCAATGCCATCCGTTATCAAGAGCTTAATGGCGGACATTCCTACTGCAGAAATCCCGGGAATCAGAGAGAAGCCCCCTGGTGTTTTACCTTGGACGAAAACGTAGAGCATGAGCTGTGTGACATTCCAGCCTGCGGTAATCACTGTTTGTTTCCCTATATGATATTTACATGAATGAAGTCGTGTGAATGGAAAATGGGTGTTTATTTATGGCACAGAAAAGCCATCCTCGTGTTTTTTTAGGCTACTGAGCATCAAGACTTCTGTGCACAACACACACAGAATGTCTTTGTAACATATGAAAGGAGAGCTCTGCTAGCGAGTATTTCAGGGCTGGCAACCAAAGCCACAGAATCTAAAACAGGAAATTCCCCCATAAGACAAGAGTTACCGCTTTAGCATCTGTTGGGCAACTTAAGCAATTACATCAAATATTTTACTATAACTGTTTACAAGGAAAGAAAATATCCTAAATGGTATACATGACAAACGCATTCCTAAAATTGCGGAAGGAGCTCACTTATGACAGTAATTGAGTTCGTAACTGGACGCTTCCCATATGGTAACCCGATTTCTAATCATCTAAATAATGTTTTTTTTTAGCTAATGTGGCTTTTCTGCGTTTTGCATGTTGTCATTTGTGGAACAAACGGTCCTCCAAGTTAAAACAGTTTTATGAGGCCGTTTTTACTACATAATTGTACTCTCAATTGTAACTGTATTGTTATCCCTTCAAGACTCCTTAGCCAATAAAACATTTAGCCTTTTTCATCTTTGTTTTGTAAAAAAAAAAAGGGCTGACTATTATTTTTGTATCTGTTTTTGTCTTAGTTGTAGGAAACAAAATGAGGCAGAATGTTGCAATTTAGAGCAAAAGTTAACAACTTTACAATTAACTTCTATTTTCAAATTACCTTCATTCTTTTGTTATCCTTTGTGAAAAAATAGGAAGGTAAGTTCAGGAGTGTGCACGTGTCTGCAGCACTATATGGTAGCAGTTTTGCAACAATGTTGTACATTAGCAAGAGCACTAGATGGCAGCACTATTTTAAGTCATGCAGTACTTGAGGCATGTGCACGCTACCTATCCAAGTATCTCTTCAACAAAGAATAACATGAGAATGAAGCACATTTGATATTAGAAGTAAACTGGAAAAAAAAAATTGTATTCTATATCTGAATCATGAAAAAAATTTTGGGGGTTTTATGTCCCCTTAAACAACTTTCCAGTTTAATGCTATTATCAAATTTTCTTTGTTGAAAAGCAGGAAGGTAAGATCAGGAGTGTGCACGTGTCTGCAGTACTTGATGGCAGCAGTTTTGTAGCAATGTTATACATTAGCAAGAGCACTAGATGGTAGCAGTTTATAATCCTATATTATAAAAGACAAGAGTTTGTCTGAAGCCGTCATGCGCAGTTCAGACAAACTCTTGCCGCTGATCGCACGCGCACCCTTGGCCAGCTGTTGATACTTCGCACGCGCGCACTCTCGCACCCACTGATGTCAGCACTTTGACCCCCCTTGAAACTGATGTGAGCACTTTGACCCCCCTTGCTGAATGCGCACGCACCACCCTCGCACCCACTTAGCGTAGCTGACAAAACTTTCACCGCGACACATGAGATCCCCCTTGCAGAATGCGCACGCACCCTCGCACTCACATGCGCACGCGAACCCACGCGCACGCAACTAATCGTTGACATGAGATCCCCCTTGCAGAATGCGCACGCACCCTCGCACCCTGCGCACGCGCACGCAAATAGCCGTTGAAAGCAGCTGATCGGAGAGAGGGAGACAGGGGAGAGGGAGACAGGGGAGAGGGAGACAGGGGAGAGGGAGAGAGAGACAGGGGAGAGGGAGACAGGGGAGAGGGTGAGAGAGACAGGGGAGAGGGAGACAGGGGAGAGGGAGACAGGGGAGAGGGAGACAGGGGAGAGGGAGAGAGGGGAGAGGGAGAGAGGGGAGAGGGGGAGAGGGAGACAGGGGAGAGGGAGACAGGGGAGAGGGAGACAGGGGAGAGGGAGACAGGGGAGAGGGAGACAGGGAGACAGGGGAGAGGGAGAGAGGGAGACAGGGGAGAGGGAGACAGGGGAGAGGGAGACAGGGGAGAGGGAGACAGGGAGAGAGGGGAGAGGGAGAGAGGGGAGAGGGGGAGAGGGAGACAGGGGAGAGGGAGACAGGGGAGAGGGAGACAGGGGAGAGGGAGACAGGGGAGAGGGAGACAGGGGAGAGGGAGACAGGGGAGAGGGAGAGAGGGAGACAGGGGAGAGGGAGACAGGGGAGAGGGAGACAGGGGAGAGGGAGACAGGGGAGAGGGTAAGAGGGGAGAGGGAGACAGGGGAGAGGGAGACAGGGGAGAGGGAGACAGGGGAGAGGGAGAGAGAGACAGGGGAGAGGGAGACAGGGGAGAGGGTGAGAGAGACAGGGGAGAGGGAGACAGGGGAAAGGGAGACAGGGGAGAGGGAGACAGGGGAGAGGGAGACAGGGGAGAGGGAGACAGGGGAGAGGGAGACAGGGGAGAGGGAGAGAGGGAGACAGGGGAGAGGGAGACAGGGGAGAGGGAGACAGGGGAGAGGGAGACAGGGGAGAGGGAGAGAGGGGAGAGGGAGACAGGGGAGAGGGAGACAGGGGGACAAGGGAGAGGGAGAGAGAGACAGGGGAGAGGGAGACAGGGGAGAGGGAGACAGGGGAGAGGGAGAGAGAGACAGGGGAGAGGGAGACAGGGGAGAGGGTGAGAGAGACAGGGGAGAGGGAGACAGGGGAGAGGGTGAGAGAGACAGGGGAGAGGGAGACAGGGGGGAGAGGGTGAGAGAGACAGGGGGGGAGAGAGAGAGACAGGGGGGGGAGAGAGAGAGACAGGGGGGGAGAGAGAGAGGGGAGAGAGAGAGACAGACAGGGGAGAGAGAGAGAGACAGGGGGGAGGAGAGAGAGGCAGGGGAGAGAGAGAGAGACAGGGGAGTGAGAGTGAGAGTGAGACAGGGGAGTGAGAGTGAGAGAGACAGGGGGGATAGAGTGAGAGAGACAGGGGGAGAGAGTGAGAGAGACAGGGGGGAGAAAGAGGGGAGAGAGAGAGATAGGGCAGAGAGAGAGAGAGAATATAAAAATAAAAATAAACCACACGGCCCGTGTGAACGGGCTTTAGGACTAGTAATGTTATACACTAGCAAGCACACTATATGGCAGCAGTTTTATAATAATGTTATACACTAGCAAGAGCACTAGATGGCAGTAGTTTTATAATAATGTTATACATTAGCAAGAGCACTAGATGGCAGTAGTTTTAAAATAATGTTATACATTAGCAAGAGCACTAGATGGCAGTAGTTTTATAATAATGTTATACATTAGCAAGAGCACTAGATGGCAGCAGTTTTATAATAATGTTATACATTAGCAAGAGCACTAGATGGCAGCAGTTTTATAATAATGTTATACATTAGCAAGAGCACTAGATGGCAGCAGTTTTATAATAATGTTATACATTAGCAAGTGCACTAGATGGCAGCAGTTTTATAATAATGTTATACATTAGTAAGATGCACTAGATGGCAGCAGTTTTATAACAATGTGATACATTAGCAAGAGCACTAGATGGCAGCAGTTTTATAATAATGTTATACATTAGCAAGAGCACTAGATGGCAGCAGTTTTATAATAATGTTATACATTAGCAAGAGCACTAGATGGCAGCAGTTTTATAATAATGTTATACATTAGTAAGATGCACTAGATGGCAGCAGTTTTATAACAATGTGATACATTAGCAAGAGCACTAGATGGCAGCAGTTTTATAACAATGTTATACATTAGCAGGAGCACTAGATGGCAGCAGTTTTATAACAATGTTATACATTAGCAAGAGCACTAGATGGTAGCAGTTTTATAACACTGTTATACATTAGCAGGAGCACTAGATGGTAGCAGTTTTATAACAATACTATACATTAGCAAGAGCACTAGAGGGCAGCAGTTTTATAATAATGTTATACATTAGCAAGAGCACTAGAGGGCAGCAGTTTTATAACACTGTTATACATTAGCAAGAGCACTAGATGGCAGCAGTTTTATAACAATGTTATACATTAGCAAGAGCACTAGATGGCAGCAGTTTTATAATAATGTTATACATTAGCAAGAGCACTAGATGGCAGCAGTTTTATAACAATGTTACACATTAGCAAGAGCACTAGATGGCAGCAGTTTTATAACAATGTTACACATTAGCAAGAGCACTAGATGGCATCAGTTTTATAACAATGTTATACATTAGCAAGAGCACTAGATGGCATCAGTTTTATAACAATGTTATACATTAGCAAGAGCACTAGATGGCAGCAGTTTTATTATAATGTTATACATTAGCAAGAGCACTAGATGGCAGCAGTTTTATAATAATGTTATACATTAGCAAGAGCACTAGATGGCAGCAGTTTTATAATAATGTTATACATTAGCAAGAGCACTAGAGGGCAGCAGTTTTATAACAATGTTATACATTAGCAAGAGCACTAAATGGCAGCAGTTTTATAATAATGTTATACATTAGCAAGAGCACTAGATGGCAGCAGTTTTATAACAATGTTATACATTAGCAAGAGCACTAGATGGCAGCAGTTTTGTAGCAATGTTATACATTAGCAAGAGCACTAGATGGCAGCAGTTTTATAATAATGTTGTACATTAGCAAGAGCACTAGATGGCAGCAGTTTTATAACAATGTTATACATTAGCAAGAGCACTAGATGGCAGCAGTTTTGTAGCAATGTTATACATAAACAAGAGCACTAGATGGCAGCAGTTTTGTAGCAATGTTATACATAAACAAGAGCACTAGATGGCAGCACTATTTCTTGTTATGTAGTGCTGCAGACGTGCACACTACCTACCTAGATATCTCTTCAACAAATAATAACATGAGAACAAAGCAAATTTGACAATAGAACTAAATTGGAAACTTTTTTAAAATTGTATGTTCTGTCTGAATCATGAAAGAAAATTTTTGGTTTTATGTCCCCTTCAATAATTTAATGGTCTAGTGAGGAAATACTCAATATAGCAATTATAAATTTATATTTAAAAGACTAGACCAAGGGGTACATTCTCTAAAGCTCGTCAGAAAGGCCCCAAATCACACTTGAGGTCCCTAACAGCAATATTGATAGTAAAGTTTTGCAGCAATGCTCTGTGTGTTAATTTAACGCACAACTGCAGAACAATTACAAGAAAATCATAATTAAAAAGTGGGTTGTGTCGATTTATTTAATGACTCTGTTGCAAAGTGTCATCCTTATCAGTAAACAATCTATACTTGGAAAAAAATGTGCACAAACATACACTTCCTGCTAGTTTCAAAATCCATTGGAACAGCTTTATCTTTACCGCCTACTTGCAAACAATATTTTATTATGTTTAAATGCATTGTTTATAAACAGAAGGCACCAAGATAAATCAACCCCTCAATACAGTAGCTAGAGCTGGTTTTACTCATTAACATTTCAATAACTAATTATTGGCCTTTGTGTATAGGAAGACACAACATGAGTAGGTCTGCTCATTTTGCAAACTCAGCCCATTTAAATAGTCATCTCCTTGAGAACAATAGGTGATAAGTAAAACCAGATATTGCAAATACAAAAATAACATAAATGGGCAATTCCTCATACATTTAATACTTTGCAGCCAGTCTAACAAGTATTTTGTAACACATTAATGGGAAACTGTTGTTTTAAGCTTGATTTTTAGGGACACAAATATGTTCAAGTTATTTTTCAATAACATTTAAATGGACACTGGTGTAAAGTTGTAGCATTAATATGAAATATTAATCAATAACCGGTCATGTATTAATCAATAACCGGTCATGTATTAATCAATAACCGGTCATGTATTAATCAATAACCGATCATGTATTAATCAATAACTGATCATGTATTAATCAATAACTGATCATGTATTAATCAATAACCGATCATGTATTAATCAATAACCGATCATGTATTAATCAATAACCGATCATGTATTTTTTTCCACATTAGACTCCAAGGATTCTAAGGAAAAGAGCAAAATGGAAATCTTATACATTCTGGTGCCGAGCGTCACTATTCCTCTGGCTATAGCTTTACTATTCTTCTTTATTTGTATCTGCCGGAATAACCAGAAAGCTGCTTCTCCACCTGTGCAAAGGCAGCCCAAGCATGTCAGAGGCCAGAACGTGGAAATGTCTATGCTAAACGCTTACAAACCAAAGGTAAAACGTGCACAGGGAGACCGGTATACAGGAAAAAATAATCCTGTTTGCATATAAGTCAGTGGGGGAGCACATTAATAATGCCTGGCTAGTGATGTTACATAGGGCGGGGCAAAACTACAGGGGGTGCAGAGGGCGCAACTGCGACTGGGCCCCTGAGGGTGGAGGACCAGCTTCAAAAAAAAAAAAATATTTTTTTTTTCTTCAATAAAAATGTTGACCTGCCACTGCCTGCACTGATATCATGTGAGTGTGACATGATGCTTCACTAGTGTCTGACTACAGGGGTTAGTCTTTCTGTTTTACCCATTGGTGTTTATATGTGTGTGTGTGTGTGTATGTATGTGACTGTGTGTGTATTTATGCATGTACGTGTGTGTGTATATGTGTATGTATGTATGTATGTGAATGTGTGTGTATTTATGCATGTATGTGTGTGTATGTATGTGTGTGTGTATGTATGTGACTGTGTGTGTATTTATGCATGTATGTGTGTGTGTGTATTTATACATGTATGTGTGTGTGTGTATGTATGTGACTGTGTGTGTATTTATGCATGTATGTGACTGTGTGTGTATTTATGCATGTATGTGTGTGTGTGTGTGTGTGTGTGTATTTATACATGTATGTATGTGACTGTGTGTGTATTTATGCATGTATGTGTGTATGTATGTGACTGTGTGTGTATGTATGCATGTATGTGTGTGTATGTATGTGACTGTGTGTGTATTTATGCATGTATGTGTGTGTATGTATGTGACTGTATTTATGTATGTGTGTGTGTGTGTATGTATGTGACTGTGTGTATTTATGCGTGTGTGTATGTATGTATGTATGTGACTGTGTGTGTATTTATGCATGTATGTGTATGTATGTGTGTGACTGTGTGTGTATTTATGCATGTGTCTGTGTGTATGTGACTGTGTGTGTATTTATGCATGTATCTGTATGTGTATTTATGCATGTGTGTGTATGTGTATGTGACTGTGTGTGTATTTATGCATGTACGTGTGTGTGTATATGTGTATGTATGTATGTGACTGTCTGTGTAGTTATGCATGTGTGTGTGTATGTATGTGACTGTGTGTGTATTTATGCATGTATGTGTGTGTGTATGTATGTGACTGTGTGTGTATTTATGCATGTATGTGTGTGTGTGTGTGTATTTATACATGTGTGTGTGTATGTATGTGACTGTGTGTGTATTTATGCATGTATGTGACTGTGTGTGTATTTATGCATGTATGTGTGTGTGTGTATTTATACATGTATGTGTGTGTGTGTGTGTATGTATGTGACTGTGTGTGTATTTATGCATGTATGTGTGTGTGTATGTGTATGTATGTGACTGTATTTATGTGTGTGTGTGTGTGTGTGTGTGTATGTATGTGTGTGTATGTGACTGTGTGTATTTATGCATGTATGTGTGTGTGTGTGTATGTATGTTTGTGACTGTGTGTGTATTTATGCGTGTGTGTATTTATGCATGTATCTGTGTGTGTATTTATGCATGTACGTGTGTGTGTGTATATGTGTATGTATGTATGTGACTGTCTGTGTATTTATGCATGTATGTGTGTATGTATGTGACTGTGTGTATTTATGCATGTGTGTGTGTGTGTATGTATGTGACTGTGTGTGTATTTATGCATGTATGTGTGTGTGTGTGTGTGTATGTACTGTATGTATGTGACTGGGTGTGTATTTATGCATGTATGTGTGTGTGTGTGTATGTATGTGACTGTGTATTTATGCATGTATATGTGTGTGTGTGTGTGTGTATGTATGTGACTGTCTGTGTATTTATGCATGTGTGTGTGTATGTATGTGACTGTGTGTGTATTTATGCATGTATGTGTGTGTGTGTGTGTGTGTAGATATGTATGTGACTGTGTGTGTATTTATGCATGTGTGTGTGTGTGTATGTATGTATGTGACTGTGTATTTATGCATGTATATGTGTGTGTGTGTGTGTGTGTGTGTGTATGTATGTGACTGTCTGTGTATTTATGCATGTGTGTGTGTATTTATGCATGTATGTGTGTGTGTAGGTATGTATGTGACTGTGTGTGTATTTATGCATGTATGTGTGTGTGTGTATGTATGTGACTGTGTATTTATGCATGTGTGTGTGTGTGTGTATGTATGTATGTATGTGACTGTGTATTTATGCATGTGTGTGTGTATGTATGTATGTGTGTGTGTATGTATGTATGTGACTGTGTATTTATGCATGTGTGTATGTATGTATGTGACTGTGTGTGTATTTATGCATATGTGTGTGTGTATGTGACTGTGTGTGTATTTATGCATATGTGTGTGTGTGTGTGTGTGTGTGTGTGTATGTATGTGACTGTGTGTGTATTTATGCATATGTGTGTGTGTGTGTGTATGTGACTGTGTGTGTATTTATGCATGTATCTGTGTGTGTATTTATGCATGTATGTGTGTGTGTGTGTGTTTGTGTGTATGTATGTGACTGTGTGTATTTATGTATGTATGTGACTGTGTGTGTATTTATGCATGTATGTGTGTATGTATGTGACTGTGTGTGTGCGTGTGTGTGTATGTATGTATGTATGTGACTGTGTGTGTATTTATGCATGTATGTGTGTATGTATGTGACTGTGTGTGTATTTGTGTATGTATGTATGTGACTGTGTGTGTATTTATGCATGTATGTGTGTATGTATGTGACTGTGTGCGTGTGTGTGTATGTATGTATGTGACTGTGTGTGTATTAATTATGCATGTATGTATGTGTGTGTGTGTGTATGTATGTGACTGTGTGTGTATTTATGCATGTATGTGTGTGTGTATGTATGTGACTGTGTGTGTATTTATGCATGTATGTGTGTGTGTGTGTATGTATGTGACTGTGTGTGTATTTATGCATGTATGTGTGTGTGTGTGTGTGTGTGTGTGTGTGTATGTATGTGACTGTGTGTGTATTTATGCATGTATGTGTGTGTGTGTGTGTGTGTGTGTGTGTATGTATGTGACTGTGTGTGTATTTATGCATGTGTGTGTGTGTATGTATGTGACTGTGTGTGTATTTATGCATGTGTGTGTGTGTGTGTGTATGTATGTGACTGTGTGTGTATTTATGCATGTATGTGTGTGTGTGTGTGTGTGTGTGTGTATGTATGTGACTGTGTGTGTATTTATGCATGTATATGTGTGTGTGTGTGTGTGTATGTATGTGACTGTGTGTGTATTTATGCATGTATGTGTGTGTGTGTGTGTATGTATGTGACTGTGTGTGTATTTATGCATGTATGTGTGTGTGTGTGTGTGTGTGTATGTATGTGACTGTGTGTGTATTTATGCATGTGTGTGTGTGTGTGTGTGTATGTATGTGACTGTGTGTGTATTTATGCATGTATGTGTGTGTGTGTGTATGTATGTGACTGTGTGTGTATTTATGCATGTATGTGTGTGTGTGTGTGTATGTATGTGACTGTGTGTGTATTTATGCATGTATGTGTGTGTATGTTTGGGGAACCAGCAAATTACAGACCTTGTTACTACAGCATGGGGGGCAGGGGGTAAACAGTGTCACTATACAATACCACTATATACAGTTAGGGTTGCCACCTCAGCCATGTTTTCCTGGACACTTATGAGTTACACATGCTGCAGGGTGTGCAGGGAGGAACATGTATTGTGTTTCTGGACAGCACTATTCATATTCCCCCCTGCACACCCTGCAGCATGTGTGTTCTGTATTTTAAGGGACAGGTGGCAACCCTAAATACAGTACGGGGGGCGCTGGGCCATGTCACTGACTACTGTGGTCACTTTATAACGTACTTTGACGGGTAGGGTCAGGCCAGCCATCACTGTGTCACTGACTCACTATAACCAGTACTGGTGGGTTAAACAGTGTCACTATATACAGTACTGGTGGGTTAAACAGTGTCACTATATACAGTACTGGTGGGTTAAACAGTGTCACTATATACAGTACTGGTGGGTTAAACAGTGTCACTATATACAGTACTGGTGGGTTAAACAGTGTCACTATATACAGTACTGGTGGGTTAAACAGTGTCACTATATACAGTACTGGTGGGTTAAACAGTGTTACTATATACAGTACTGGTGGGTTAAGTAGTGTCACTATATACAGTAATAGGGGGTCAGACCATCTCACAGACTGTAGGCACAGGGTACCTCCTTTTGCAGACATGTAATCTGATTCACATTTTTTTTTCTGTGTTAAATGTAAAAAAACAAACAAAAAAAAAACACATTTGTATCAAGTTCACCTTCTTTTGGGGGTGGGGGGGGGCCTTCTTAGATTCTTACACCTGGGCCCTGTGGTTTCTAGTTACTCCAGGGGTACACATCCTATGACCCTGTGCAGCTGTCTGTGAGTTCTGGTGAGCACCCAGAGAACTTGACGTGGTCCTAGGCCTATCACTATTAGGCTATATGCTTTTCATCTAGCTGTGTGCTTGCAAGATGGTGACATACTTTCTATGTGTTGTGTGTGTGTGTGCCAGCTAACCTATAATAGCAGCTGTGTGTGTATGTGTGTGTGTGTGTGCCAGCCAACCTATAATAGCAGCTATATGTGTGTGTGTGCACCAGCTAACCTATAATAGCTATATGTGTGTGTGTGCCAGCTAACCTATAATAGCAGCTGTGTGTGTGTGTGTGTGTGTGTGTGTGTGCACCAGCTAACCTATAATAGCAGCTGTGTGTGTGTGTGTGTGTGTGTGTGTGCACCAGCTAACCTATAATAGCAGCTGTGTGTGTGTGCACCAGCTAACCTATAATAGCAGCTGTGTGTGTGTGTGTGTGTGTGTGTGTGTGTGTGCACCAGCTAACCTATAATAGCAGCTGCGTGTGTGTGCACCAGCTAACCTATAATAGCAGCTGTGTGTGTGTGTGTGTGTGTGCGCACCAGCTAACCTATAATAGCAGCTGTGTGTGTGTGTGTGTGTGTGTGTGTGTGCACCAGCTAACCTATAATAGCAGCTGTGTGTGTGTGTGTGTGTGCACCAGCTAACCTATAATAGCAGCTGCGTGTGTGTGCACCAGCTAACCTATAATAGCAGCTGCGTGTGTGTGTGTGTGTGTGTGTGTGTGTGTGTGCACCAGCTAACCTATAATAGCAGCTGCGTGTGTGTGCACCAGCTAACCTATAATAGCAGCTGTGTGTGTGTGTGTGTGTGTGTGTGTGTGCACCAGCTAACCTATAATAGCAGCTGCGTGTGTGTGCACCAGCTAACCTATAATAGCAGCTGTGTGTGTGTGTGTGTGTGCACCAGCTAACCTATAATAGCAGCTGCGTGTGTGTGCACCAGCTAACCTATAATAGCAGCTGCGTGTGTGTGTGTGTGTGTGTGCACCAGCTAACCTATAATAGTAGCTGCGTGTGTGTGCACCAGCTAACCTATAATAGCAGCTGCGTGTGTGTGCACCAGCTAACCTATAATAGCAGCTGCGTGTGTGTGCACCAGCTAACCTATAATAGCAGCTGCGTGTGTGTGCACCAGCTAACCTATAATAGCAGCTGCGTGTGTGTGTGTGTGTGTGCGCACCAGCTAACCTATAATAGCAGCTGCGTGTGTGTGCACCAGCTAACCTATAATAGCAGCTGCGTGTGTGTGCACCAGCTAACCTATAATAGCAGCTGCGTGTGTGTGTGTGTGTGTGTGTGCACCAGCTAACCTATAATAGCAGCTGTGTGTGTGTGTGTGTGTGTGTGTGTGTGTGCACCAGCTAACCTATAATAGCAGCTGTGTGTGTGTGTGTGTGTGTGTGTGTGCACCAGCTAACCTATAATAGTAGCTGCGTGTGTGCACCAGCTAACCTATAATAGCAGCTGTGTGTGTGTGTGTGTGTGTGCACCAGCTAACCTATAATAGCAGCTGTGTGTGTGTGTGTGTGTGTGTGTGCACCAGCTAACCTATAATAGCAGCTGTGTGTGTGTGTGTGTGTGTGCACCAGCTAACCTATAATAGCAGCTGTGTGTGTGTGTGTGTGTGTGCACCAGCTAACCTATAATAGCAGCTGTGTGTGTGTGTGTGTGTGTGTGTGTGCGCACCAGCTAACCTATAATAGCAGCTGTGTGTGTGTGTGTGCACCAGCTAACCTATAATAGCAGCTGTGTGTGTGTGTGTGTGTGTGTGTGTGCGCACCAGCTAACCTATAATAGCAGCTGTGTGTGTGTGTGTGTGTGCACCAGCTAACCTATAATAGCAGCTGTGTGTGTGTGTGTGTGTGTGCACCAGCTAACCTATAATAGCAGCTGCGTGTGTGTGCACCAGCTAACCTATAATAGCAGCTGCGTGTGTGTGTGTGTGTGCACCAGCTAACCTATAATAGCAGCTGTGTGTGTGTGCACCAGCTAACCTATAATAGCAGCTGCGTGTGTGTGCACCAGCTAACCTATAATAGCAGCTGCGTGTGTGTGTGTGTGTGTGTGTGTGTGTGTGTGTGCGCACCAGCTAACCTATAATAGCAGCTGCGTGTGTGTGCACCAGCTAACCTATAATAGCAGCTGCGTGTGTGTGTGTGTGTGTGCGCACCAGCTAACCTATAATAGCAGCTGTGTGTGTGTGTGTGCGCCAGCTAACCTATAATAGCAGCTGTGTGTGTGTGTGTGCCAGCTAACCCACAATAGCAGCTATGTGTGTGACAGTGAAACCTTTTGACTGAGAAGTATCCCAAAAAATCAGCAAATAAGAACTAAGTGAAGGGATGTACCTAATCAGATAGCAACAAAAACAAAAAGCAGGACCCACAAGAAGATTATAGATTACTGGCAATAGCAAGAACGACGCCTCTCAGAACTCAGCAAGCTCAGATGTGTAAATGTGTAGATTTAAGGGACATTAAACGCTAAATAAACGCTAGATAGAATGAAGCATTCAAAGATAGATTAGTCTGAGAATAACATGTAGATGTATTTTTTAAAGTTTTATTAGCTGTTTACATATTAACAACTGGGCTGCACTTTTTAAATAGGCAGTAGATTGGATTAGAAAAAAGAATATGTTACTTTCTGGGAAATGGAATCTAACCTGATTGCTCCCTTTTCTTTAAGTGCGATTTTAAATTGCCCTATTTCTAAATAACCTTCCAGTGTCATCAATATGATCTTGTTTAAGAATATTGTGATGGATTCCCCGGCTACCCCGACTGGGTAGCTCCGCCAAACGGGTCCTGCTTCCTCCCTGCCAACTGCAGCTATGTAGCTGGCAAGTGACCACAGCCTGTAGCCACCCCTGATGCCCAACAGCATCAGTACTCAGGGTCCCACCCTGTGGCAGACTCCAGCTACCCAGACTGGGTAGCTCTGCCTGATGATCCTTTCTCTGCCTGGAACAGGCTGGCTATGTAGCCCAGGAAAGTGATTTCTATGTAGCCCAGGAAAGTGATTTTAGCTGGAGCTCACCTAAATAACTAGACAGACTAGCCTTCAGGTGAACAAGAACTGATTTTATTGAAAACACACACTCCTTTTATACAGACAGCTCATCTTGATAAGACAAAGGACAATCCCACAATTTTCCCGCCATTCCCGCCCCTCCAGACAGCCTGGCACCTCCATAGGAGCCACAGTCCCACATAATCTCAATACCTATGGGTGGCGGTTTCGGGGTGATCCCGGTGGAGCGGCGGCACTTCCAGGGTGTCATTTTAAAGCACTCAGTCCCCAGATTTCACAGTCAGTCACAGTCAAAAATCAGCATGATTCGTTACTAGGGACCGGAGTTACAGTACGTTGAAATTATGGGGTTAGGGGTGTCCAAAACCCCTGGTTCCCAAAGGAGCTCCCCTTCGGCAATTCCCCAACACCTTGTAGTCCCCAGGGACTACTAATCCCCAAAAGAGCGGAGCTCTGGGGCACATGGTTGCTGGAGCGACCTGGGTTAAAGTTAGCGGGTGTTCTGCTGTCCTGTGGCCGACCGGGAGTTCCAGGAGCCTGGCCAGACTGAGAGGGGTTAGGTGGGTGTCCGTTGTGAGGCGGCCGACCAGGAGTTCCAGGAGCATGCCCAGCCTAGGAGGGTTTTCCTGGTCCTAAACTAACTCTTATCTGAACACAAAAACAAGCCAACACAAAGCAAACAAACAGTCTCCAGAGATGGTGGTTGCTCTGAGGAGCCCAAAACCACTGAGAAACAACAGGGGTAAGGTTGTAGGGGGGGTGGGGGGTAGCCTTAGCCATCTGATATGCGTGACATCTCCCCCCCTCCAGTTCGGCAGACCCGGCTAGACCTTTAACGGGTCAGCCTGGGGCTGTCCAACGGTGGCCCTCCACTTCTCGCTGAGGTTATCCCATCTCTCCAGAGCTTGGGGCACCCTGGGGGGGTTCCTGCTGGCGTTTATACCCATGCGCCCTTGACGCAGGGATAGTCACATAATGCAAAGTCCCAAACAAGTTTGCTAAGGCCGGCTCCCAAACAATTGCTGTTCCACAAGTTCCAGTGTCCTTAAGTTCCATGGCCAAACTGTCTCCCTCTGTGACACTCTATTGAGTACCGGCTGACCCACCCACAAACAAAGCCAGTACCGGTTTCCCGGCTGTATACCCACCCCAGACTGTAGGTTGAGGTTGCTCCTTGGTGGGGCAGGCAAAACTTGGGTGCCCAAACTTGTGGCACCAACTGCATGAGCGGGTACCCCCCTGGCCTGCCCCCTGTGAGATATACTCCAGGACAAGAAAAGGATATAGACCTTGCCAAGCTACTGAGGGGAGAGACCATCTGTCTCTTCTCCCGAGAAGGAGATCTATTGCTGGGGAGGGAGGTCTGCTACCTCTGCTCCATGGGAAACTGTGCTGCCACTGGGGAGAGAGACCAACTGTCTCCTCTCCCAAAAAAGGGGTTTTGTTTACGGGGAGGGAGGACGACTACCTCCGCTCCCAGGGGATGGCTCTGCCGCTGGGGAGAGAGACCGATTGTCTCCTTTCCCGGCTCCGGGCTCTGCCTCTGGGGAGAGAGACTGACTGTCTCCTCTCCCGGGAAGGGGTTCTGTTTACGGGGAGGGAGGATGACTACCTCCGCTCCCAGGGGATGGCTCTGCCACTGGGGAGAGATACTTACTGTCTCCTCTCCCAGGAAAGGGTTCTGCTTATGGGGAGGGAGGACGACTACCTCCGCTCCCAGGGGATGTCTCTGCCGCTGGTTAGAGAGACCGATTGTCTCCTCTCCCAGCTCCTGGCTCTGCCGCTGGGGAGAGAGACCGACTGTCTCCTCTCCCGGGAAGGGGTTCTGTTTACGGGGAGGGAGGACGACTATCTCCGCTCCCAGGGGATGACTCCGCCACTGGGGAGAGAGACCAACTGTCTCCTCTCCCAGGAAGGGGTTCTGCTTACGGGGAGGGAGGACGACTACCTCTGCTCCCAGGGGATGGCTCTACCGCTGGGGAGAGAGACCGATTGTCTCCTCTCCTGGCTCCTGGCTCTGCCGCTGAGGAGAGTTATCGACATCCATCTCTCCCTTGTCCAAGGCCATAAGCTCGGGGCCCGACTGCTGATCTGTATCTAGCAGCTCATTGTCGCTTATGCTCTGTGCCAATTATCTAAGGCCAACCTCTATGATTTCCAGACTCTGTGGCATGCTGTTTAACGCAATCGATCAGTCTTTTGTATCTCTGTTCCATCTCCAATTCCTTGCCACATATATAATCCAAATCGGCTTGCAGCCAGGGTACCCCTGAGAGACTCAGCAGGCTCCCTCGGTACTCACAAATATCCTTAAATCTCCACTCCTCCTGACTCCCAAAATCTGGGTCCTCTGCCATTAGTTCAAATAGTAATCCGCCATAGCCAAAGCCCTCTGTGGGGACACCATCACCCAGCCATTGCCACACTTGCATAGCATATCATCGGAGGGCCCTGTAGCTGTCATCCAGAACCATCTCCACCGGGACCAGTCCTTCCAATTCAGACAGCCATTCCGCCCGGAGCTGTCCTCCCAGGCAAAGTACTCGGAACTTCCACTGGAGCCAGTAATCTTCATCATCAGGGGAGAGGGTTGTTACTCGATAGCCCTCCTCTTGTTTAAGAGCCTCCCTCCAGAGTCGTCGGCGGACAAGGTCCCTTTGTGCCAGCATGTCCCAATACGAACTAGGAATGTCCAGCTGGGCCAGCGCCTCCTCTGCTCTCTTTAGGAGCTTGGTTCCCATAGTTACCGGCTACTGTGGCACGTCTCCTCTGTTGGCAGAAACTGTGTGATAGAAGCAGATCCCACCACTGCCAGCCAATGTGACGGATACCCACGGCTACCCCGACTGGGTAGCTCCGCCAAACGGGTCCTGCTTCCTCCCTGCCGACTGCAGCTATGTAGCTGGCAAGTGACCACAGCCTATAGCCACCCCTGATGCCCGACAGCATCAGTACTCAGGGTCCCACCCTGTGGCAGACTCCAGCTACCCAGACTAGGTAGCTCTGCCTGATGATCCTTTCTCTGCCTGGAACAGGCTGGCTATGTAGCCCAGGAAAGTGATTTCAAGTGAACAAGAATTGATTTTATTGAAAACACACACTCCTTTTATACAGACAGCTCATCTTGATAAGACAAAGGACAATCCCACAATTGTCCCACCATTCCCGCCCCTCCAGACAACCCGGCACCTCCATAGGAGCCACAGTCCCACATAATCTCAATACCTATGGGTGGCAGTTTCGGGGGTGATCCCGGTGGGTGTCATTTTAAAGCACTCAGTCCCCAGATTTCACAGTCCACAAATCAGCATGATTTGTTACTGGGGACCAGAGTTACAGTCCGTTGAAGTTATGGGGTTAGGGGTGTCCAAAACCCCCGGTTCCCAAAGGAGCTCCCCTTCGGCAATTCCCCAACACCTTGTACTCCCCAGGGGCAACTAATCCCCAAAAGAGCGGAGCTCTGGGGCACATGGTTGCTGGAGCGACCTGGGTTAAAGTTAGCGGGTGTTCTGCTGTCCTGTGGCCGACCGGGAGTTCCAGGAGCCTGGCCAGACTGAGAGGGGTTAGGTGGGTGTCCGTTGTGAGGCGGCCGACCAGGAGTTCCAGGAGCATGCCCAGCCTAGGAGGGTTTTCCTGGTCCTAAACTAACTCTTATCTGTGTAGGGGGGGTGGGGGGTAGCCTTAGCCATCTGATATGCGTGACATCTCCCCCCCCTCCTGTTCCCCTCCAGTTCGGCAGACCCGGCTAGACCCTTAATGGGTCAGCCTGGGGCTGTCCAACGGTGGCCCTCCACTTCTCGCTGAGGTTATCCCATCTCTCCAGAGATTTAAAAAAAAAAAAACTTTTTGACTGTGAAACATCAGTCTGCTAGTGTAATCTAATTGTAGTTGCCTGCCTGCCAGCATGTGTGCCAGGCCCACTTGCCAACTACTGCCACCACTCATATCTGTTGTAACAGTAGTGTAAATTTAAAAAAAAAAACTTTTTTGACTGTGAAACATCAGTCTGCTAGTGTAATCTAATTGCAGTTGCCTGCCAGCATGTGTGCCAAGCTCACTTGCCAAGTGCCAACTAGTGCCACCACTCTTATCTGTTGTAACAGTAGTGTAAATTAAAAAAAAAAACTTTTTTGACTGTGAAACATCAGTCTGCTAGTGTAATCTAATTGCAGTTGCCTGCCTGCCAGCGTGTGTGCCAGGCCCACTTGCCAACTAGTGCAACCACTAATATCTGTTGTAACAGTAGTGTAAATTTTCTAAAAAAAAACTTTTTTGACTGTGAAACATCAGTCTGCTAGTGTAATCTAATTGCAGTTGCCTGCCTGCCTGCCAGCGTGTGTGCCAGGCCCACTTGCCAACTAGTGCCACCACTCATATAATTTGTAACAGTAGTGTAAATTTAAAAAAACAAACTTTTTTGTATGTGAAACATCAGTCTGCTAGTGTAATCTAATTGTAGTTGCCTGCCTACCAGCGTGTGTGCCAGGCCCACTTGCCAACTAGTGCCACCACTCATATCTGTTGTAACAGTAGTGTAAATTTAAAAAGAAAAACTTTTTTGACTGTGAAACATCAGTCTGCTAGTGTAATCTAATTGCAGTTGCCTGCCTGCCGGCGTGTGTGCCAGGCCCACTTGCCAACTAGTTCCACCACTCATATCTTTTGTAACAGTAGTGTAAATTTAAAAAAAAAAACTTTTTTGACTGTGAAACATCAGTCTGCTTGTGTAATCTAATTGTAGTTGCCTGCCTGCCAGCGTGTGTGCCAGGCCCACTTGCCAACTAGTGCCACCACTTATATCTGTTGTAACAGTAGTGTAAATTTTTTTAAAAAACTTTTTTGACTGTGAAATATCAGTCTGCTAGTGTAATCTAATTGTAGTTGCATGCCTGCCAGCGTGTGTGCCAGGCCCACTTGCCAACTAGTGCCACCACTCATATCTGTTGTAACAGTAGTGTAAATTTAAAAAAAAAACTTTTTTGACTGTGAAACATCAGTCTGCTACTGTAATCTAATTGTAGTTGCCTGCCTGCCAGCGTGTGTGCCAGGCCCACTTGCCAACTAGTGCCACCACTCATATCTGTTGTAACAGTAGTGTAAATTTAAAAAAAAAACTTTTTTGACTGTGAAACATCAGTCTGCTAGTGTAATCTAATTGTAGTTGCCTGCCTGCCAGCCTGTGTGCCAGGCCCACTTGCCAACTAGTGCCACCACTCATATCTGTTGTAACAGTAGTGTAAATTTAAAAAAAAATACTTTTTTGACTGTGAAACATCAGTCTGCTACTGTAATCTAATTGTAGTTGCCTGCCGGCCAGCATGTGTGCCAGGCCCACTTGCCAACTAGTGCCACCACTCATATCTGTTGTAACAGTAGTGTAAATTTAAAAAAAAACTTTTTTGACTGTGAAACATCAGTCTGCTAGTGTAATCTAATTGCAGTTGCCTGCCTGCCAGCGTGTGTGCCAGGCCCACTTGCCAACTAGTGCAACCACTAATATCTGTTGTAACAGTAGTGTAAATTTTCTAAAAAAAAACTTTTTTGACTGTGAAACATCAGTCTGCTAGTGTAATCTAATTGCAGTTGCCTGCCAGCATGTGTGCCAGGCTCACTTGCCAAGTGCCAACTAGTGCCACCACTCATATCTGTTGTAACAGTAGTGTAAATTTAAAAAAAAAACCTTTTTTGACTGTGAAACATCAGTCTGCTAGTCTAATCTAATTGTAGTTGCCTGCCTGCCAGCGTGTGTGCCAGGCCCACTTGCCAACTAGTGCCATCACTCATATCTGTTGTAACAGTAGTGTAAATTTAAAAAAAAAATATTTTTTGACTGTGAAACATCAGTCTGCTAGTGTAATCTAATTGCAGTTGCCTGCCTGCCAGCGTGTGTGCCAGGCCCACTTGCCAACTAGTGCCACCACTCATATCTGTTGTAACAGTGGTGTAAATTAAAAAAAAAACTTTTTTGACTGTGAAACATCAGTCTGCTAGTGTAATCTAATTGCAGTTGCCTGCCTGCCTGCCAGCGTGTGTGCCAGGCCCACTTGCCAACTAGTGCCACCACTCATATAATTTGTAACAGTAGTGTAAATTTAAAAAAACAAACTTTTTTGTATGTGAAACATCAGTCTGCTAGTGTAATCTAATTGTAGTTGCCTGCCTACCAGCGTGTGTGCCAGGCCCACTTGCCAACTAGTGCCACCACTCATATCTGTTGTAACAGTAGTGTAAATTTAAAAAGAAAAACTTTTTTGACTGTGAAACATCAGTCTGCTAGTGTAATCTAATTGCAGTTGCCTGCCTGCCGGCGTGTGTGCCAGGCCCACTTGCCAACTAGTTCCACCACTCATATCTTTTGTAACAGTAGTGTAAATTTAAAAAAAAAAACTTTTTTGACTGTGAAACATCAGTCTGCTTGTGTAATCTAATTGTAGTTGCCTGCCTGCCAGCGTGTGTGCCAGGCCCACTTGCCAACTAGTGCCACCACTTATATCTGTTGTAACAGTAGTGTAAATTTTTTTAAAAAACTTTTTTGACTGTGAAATATCAGTCTGCTAGTGTAATCTAATTGTAGTTGCATGCCTGCCAGCGTGTGTGCCAGGCCCACTTGCCAACTAGTGCCACCACTCATATCTGTTGTAACAGTAGTGTAAATTTAAAAAAAAAAACTTTTTTGACTGTGAAACATCAGTCTGCTACTGTAATCTAATTGTAGTTGCCTGCCTGCCAGCGTGTGTGCCAGGCCCACTTGCCAACTAGTGCCACCACTCATATCTGTTGTAACAGTAGTGTAAATTTAAAAAAAAACTTTTTTGACTGTGAAACATCAGTCTGCTAGTGTAATCTAATTGTAGTTGCCTGCCTGCCAGCCTGTGTGCCAGGCCCACTTGCCAACTAGTGCAACCACTAATATCTGTTGTAACAGTAGTGTAAATTTTCTAAAAAAAAACTTTTTTGACTGTGAAACATCAGTCTGCTAGTGTAATCTAATTGCAGTTGCCTGCCAGCATGTGTGCCAGGCTCACTTGCCAAGTGCCAACTAGTGCCACCACTCATATCTGTTGTAACAGTAGTGTAAATTTAAAAAAAAAACCTTTTTTGACTGTGAAACATCAGTCTGCTAGTCTAATCTAATTGTAGTTGCCTGCCTGCCAGCGTGTGTGCCAGGCCCACTTGCCAACTAGTGCCATCACTCATATCTGTTGTAACAGTAGTGTAAATTTAAAAAAAAAATATTTTTTGACTGTGAAACATCAGTCTGCTAGTGTAATCTAATTGCAGTTGCCTGCCTGCCAGCGTGTGTGCCAGGCCCACTTGCCAACTAGTGCCACCACTCATATCTGTTGTAACAGTAGTGTAAATTTAAAAAAAAAAAACTTTTTTGACTGTGAAACATCAGTCTGCTAGTGTAATCTAATTGTAGTTGCCTGCCTGCCAGCGTGTGTGCCAGGCCCACTTGCCAACTAGTGCCACCACTCATATCTGTTGTAACAGTAGTGTAAAATTAAAAAAAAACTTTTTTGACTGTGAAACATCAGTCTGCTAGTGTAATCTAATTGCAGTTGCCTGCCTGCCAGCGTGTGTGCCAGGCCCACTTGCCAACTAGTGCCATCACTCATATCTGTTGTAACAGTAGTGTAAATTTAAAAAAAAAAAAACTTTTTTTGACTGTGAAACATCAGTCTGCTAGTGTAATCTAATTGTAGTTGCCTGCCTGCCAGCGTGTGTGCCAGGCCCACTTGCCAACTAGTGCCACCACTTATATCTGTTGTTACAGTAGTGTAAATTTAAAAAAAAACTTTTTTGACTGTGAAACATCAGTCTGCTAGTGTAATCTAATTGCAGATGCCTGCCTGCCTGCCAGCGTGTGTGCCAGGCCCACTTGCCAACTAGTGCCACCACTCATATCTGTTGTAACAGTAGTGTAAATTTAAAAAAAAAAAACTTTTTTGACTGTGAAACATCAGTCTGCTAGTGTAATCTAATTGCAGTTGCCTGCCTGCCAGCGTGAGTGCTAGGCCCACTTGCCAACTAGTGCCACCACTCATATCTGTTGTAACAGTAGTGTAAATTTTGTAAAAAAAACTTTTTTGACTGTAAAACATCAGTCTGCTAGTGTAATCTAATTGCAGTTGCCTGCCTGCCTGCCAGCGTGTGTGCCAGGCCCACTTGCCAACTAGTGCCACCACTCATATCTGTTGTAACAGTAGTGTAAATTTAAAAAAAAACTACTTTTTTGACTGTGAAACATCAGTCTGCTTGTGTAATCTAATTGCAGTTGCCTGCTTGCCAGCGTGTGTGCCAGGCTCACAGCGTATACTGTGCCCACTTGCCCAGTGCCACCACTCATATCTTGTTTAATAGTAGTGTAAGTGTACATTTAAAAAAAAATGACAGGCAGAGGCATGCCACCCCGCAGGTGCCGTCGTGGTCGTGGTGCTGTGATTCCCTTTGACCCTACAATAATGCCCAGTGTTCAGAGGCCACGTATCATGAACGCGAAAAGTTCTGAGGAGGACCTAGTTGACTGGCTAACACATGACATCCAATCTTCTACAGCTTCCGCTCGGAACCTTGACGCACCATCCACCTCCAGCTTAGCTTTGGGCACCTCTCAAGTGACCACTCGCCCGCCTGCCGCCACCACCAACACTAGCACCACAGCCGCTTCACTTGATCTGTCAGAGGAGTTATTGACACATCAGTTTGAGGAAATGAGTGATGCGCAACCATCATTGACAGAGGATGTAGATATTAGTGATATGTCTCAGTCAGGCAGCATTACAGATATGGACGTACGGTGTGATGATGATGATGATGATGTTGTACCCGCTGCTGCTTCCTTTGTTGATTTGTCATATACAAGTGAAGCGGTTGATGATGATGCGTCCGTGGATGTCATGTGGGTGCCCGCTAGAAGAGAAGAAGAAGAAGAGGGGGAAAGTTCAGATGGGGAGACAGCTGGAGCAACGCTGGAAGAGGATTGTGAGGAAGAGGAGTCAGAGGAGGAATGTGGGTTTGAGGAGGAGGAGGAGGAAGACCAACCACAACAGGCATCCCAGGGTGCTCGTTGTCACCTATCTGGCACCCGTGGTGTTGTACGTGGCTGGGGGGAAGAAGATACCTTCAGTGAGATCACTGAGGACGAGGAACAGGACATGAGTAGCTCGGCATCCAACCTTGTGCAAATGGGGTCTTTCATGCTGTCGTGCCTGTTGAGTGACCCTTGAAAAAAAAGCTGAAGGAGAAGGACCTGTACTGGGTGTCCACGCTACTAGACCCCCGGTATAAGCATAAAGTGCCTAAAATGTTACCAAATTCCCGAAAGTCGGAAAGGATGCAGCAGTTCCAAAATAAATTAAAAAGTATGCTTTACACAGCGTATAAGGGTGATGTCACAGCACAACGGGAATCTAACAGGGGAAGAGGTGAAAGTACAGGACGCTTTACAGACGTGTTGTTGATGGAGGACATGCAGAGCTTTTTAACTCCTATGCATCGCCACAGCCCTTCGGGGCCACCCTCAGAGAACGACTCGACCGACAGGTAGCAGACTATCTCACCGTAACTGCAGATCTCGACACTCTGAGGAGCGATGAACCCCTTGACTACTGGGTGTGCAGGCTTGACCTGTGGCCTGAGCTATCCCAATTTGCGATAGAACTTCTGGTCTGCCCCGCTTCAAGTGTCCTGTCAGAAAGGACTTTCAGTGCAGCAGGAGGTATTGTCACTGAGAAGAGAAGTCGCCTAGGTCAAAAAAGTCTAGATTACCTCACCTTTATTAAGATGAATGAGGGATGGATCCTGAAGGGACTGACATTGGGCGATACATTTGAGTAAAAATAGGCCTAATGAGATGATCTGCCTTGGGCTATAAATGGTCCACAAGCTGCTGTATGTTATCTTCGAATGCCGGATGACTTGCGTGACTTATCCGCCACCAACTAGGGTTCAAGACGCAATGTTTTAGGGCACTTTCTGCCAGGGAAACAAACATCAATTTTCTGGCCGCTGCTACAGCAGCGGCTGCAACAATACCTAATTTTTCATGCATGTGTACATGCCAAATTTTTCTGGCCTCTGGTGCTGCACTGTGGCTTCAAAAAACAAAACAAAAAAAAGGCACATAACAGGGATTAAAGTGATAGGAATAGTACTACTTAACAAACCACTCCTATCTGGTGGCACATTAGATTGCACGCGCAGTGCCCCAATATTTGAAGTAGGAGGGAGGACCGACCAAGCATCTTTTTCCATCTCCCGGTTCCTAAAATCCATGCCATATACACGTCCCCTGGCACCGCAACTGCCTCTGGGAACCTTACCATGGGTCCCAGTCCGCACGTCTTGTAATTCTCTGTCTGGGAAATTATCTATCTATCAAATCTATCTATTTATCTATCAAATCTATCTATCTATCGAATCTATAAAATGTATCTATTGCATCTATGTATCTATCTATCAAATCTATCTATCTCGTGGCCGGACCGACCAAGCATCTTTTTCCATCTCCCGGTTCCTAAAATCCGTGCCATATACAGGGATTAAACTGATAAGAATAGTAATACTTAACACACCACTCATATCTGGTGGCACAGTAGATTGCACGCGCAGTGCCCCAAATTTGAAGTAGGAGGACCGACCAAGCATCTTTTTCCATCTCCCGGTTCCTAAAATCCATGCCATATACACGTCCCCTGATAGGGGACACCACAGGGATTAAACTGATAGAAATAGTACTACTTAACACACCTTATAATAACGCAGAGAGAGGCAACGCAGAGAGAGGAGTCTGAAGAAGAGGAGTCAGAGGAGGAAGGTGGCTTTGAGGAGGTGGAAGACCAAACACAGCAGGCGTCCCAGGGGGCTTGTTGTCACCATTCGGGGACCCTTGGTGTTGTACGTGGCTGGGTGGAGGGAGAGACCTTCAATGACATCAGTGAAGACAAGGAACGGGACATGGCTAGTTTGGTATCCAACCTTGTGCAAATGGGGAGTTTGCGGTTGTGCAAATGGACTGTTTGCGGTTGTTTGCGGTGCGTTAAAGGGACAGTCTAGGCCAAAATAAACTTTCAGGATTCAGATAGAGCATGTAATTTTAAACAATTTTCCAATTTACTTTTATCACCAATTTTGCTTTGTTCTCTTGGTATTCTTAGTTGAAAGCTTAACCTAGGAGGTTCATATGCTAATTTCTTAGACCTTGAAGCCCACCTCTTTCAGATTGCATTTTAACAGTTTTTCACCACTAGAGGGTGTTAGTTCACGTATTTCATATAGATAACACTGTGCCCGTGCACGAGAAGTTATCTGGGAGCAGGCACTGATTGGCTAGACTGCAAGTCTATCAAAAGAACTGAAAAAAGGGGCAGTTTGCAGAGGCTTAGATACAAGATAATCACAGAGGTTAAAAGTATATTATGCAAAACTGGGAAATGGGTAATAAAGGGATTATCTATCTTTTAAAACAATAAAAATTCTGGTGTAGACTGTCCCTTTAAACGGGGAGTTTGGTCTGTCACTGTGAAGCGGGCGTAACCCTTACACTACCTGATCGATACAACATCATACCTGATGTTTTAAAGCATGTTATTCCAAACAATTTAGGAATGTTAGGTGATTTATGCCCTTTATGGCTTAAAACCAGACTCTGCATCAACTATGTAATTTTCCATGGGAGTTTTGCCATGGATCCCCCTCCGGCATGCCACAGTCCAGGTGTTAGTCCCCTTGAAACAACTTTTCCATCACTATTGTGGCCAGAAAGAGTCCCTGTTGGTTTTAAAGTTTGACCTGCCTATTGAATTCAATGGCGGTTCGCCTGGTTCGCCCGTTCGCGAACAGTTGCGGAAGTTTGAGTCCGCTGTTCGCAAACCGAAATTTTTAGGTTCGCGACATCACAGACTGCTTATCCGGTATTTCTTCCTGGATGGCCTCTCATCACCTAAATATTATCATGTCCAAGACTGAGCTCCTTCTTATCCACCCCCCTCAAGCTCTATGCCGACTTCTGACTTCTCTATCCCTGTTGATGGCATTACCATTTCCCCATCACCCCAAGTCCGCTGCCTCGGAGTTACACTTGACTCAAATCTATCCTTCGTCCCCCATATCCAATCGCTTTCTACATCCTGCCGCAACCATCGACGTAATATTTCCAAGATTTGCCCTTTTCCTAGCGCTAACACCACAAAGCAAATAATCCACTCCCTTGTTATTTCCCGACTTGACTACTGCAATACCCTACTTACTGGCCTTCCTCTCTCCCGCCTCTCCCCCCTTCAATCCATCCTAAATGCCTCTGCCAGGCTGATCCACCTTTCCCGTCGCTCTTTATCTGCTGCACCTCTCTGCGAATCCCATCATTGGCTCCCCATTCACAACAGAATTAAATTCAAAATTCTCACCCGCTCTCACCAATGCCGCTCCCCTCTACCTATCCTCTCTAAAAAACAAGTATACTCCAGCCAGCTCACTAAGATCCAACAATGACCTGCTCCTTGCATCCGTGACTATCACCTCTTCTGATGCTAGACTGCAGGACTTCTGTCATGCAGCACCTACCCTCTGGAACACTCTCCCTCATGCTGTCAGACTTTGCCCTAATATTTCTTCCTTTAAATGTTCCTGAAGCCTACCACCCAACTCAATAATATTAAATTAATTTCACTTACCTAACATTTCCCTCATCTAACTCTGAATTAACATCTTTCTTAATCTTGCAGTCCTCACATCCTGTTTCTCAACCTCCCACATGAATAGGGCCCTTAATTCCTCCTGTATGTGTTTGTAAATGTTGTCCTGTCTCTTTCAAGTTTTATATCATTGTTTTATTTAAATTAATTGTATCCATGGACAGCTCTGCGGAATATGTTGGTGCTTTATAAATAAAGTATAACTTAAGTTTTAACTTGGCCAAGAAAACTAATACTTCTAATGTGTCAGGGTTTTTTCCCTGCTTTGTTTGCCATGCTGGCAGCCATTTTACTTACCTCTTACTGAATCTGGTGCAAAGTGTCTGATGCTGCTCATTTCCTGCACGTCCTCTTATGGCCGGACTGGTGTACATCATCCGTGTGAGACAGGTTGCAGTCTCAGTATTGTGATGTCATCACTTATTATTTAAAGGGCCTCTGTTCAGTATGCTTTGCCCTTGCGTTGTCTCAGACCTGTTTGTGAGTTCCTGTTCCTGTGTATTTCCTGGCTGTATGACGTCCCTCCTGGTTCCTGACTCGGCTCGTCTGACTATTCACTTTGGCTCCTGACTCTGCTCGTCTGACTACCAGCTCTGGCTTTGACTCCTGGCTTGTTATTTGATTTGTGGACTTTTTATTATTTCTTTGTTATTAATAAAGGTGTGATTATTTTTGCACTTCTTATCTGATTCCTGGCACCCTAACATTGGCAAGGGCCATGAATCCTGATGTTGCTAATAATCCACCTTTACCTACCATCATTTCCAGGATGGATGAACAGGATCACCGCTTGGATTAATTTGCACTAGCCCTGCAAACCCTGCTGACTCGCACTGCACATTTGGATCAGTGTGTCCCACAAGTTATGGCTGCTCCTGTTTCTGCTGCTGCACCTAGTCCTACCAGGAGCATGTTTGGTTCTGCACCTCTACCTCAGCGATATGGAGGTGATCCTATTCAGTGAAGAGGGTTTTTGAACCAGGTTGGCATTTACTTTGAGATGTTACCTCAGGCGTTTCCCTCTGACAGAGCTAGGTGGGATTTCTCCTTTCATTACTCTCTGATACAGCTCTTCCCTGGGCTAATCCCTTTTGGGAGACTAATAAACCTGTGATTTCAAATTACCCTGAATTTGTGGCCTCCTTTCGAAGGGTTTTTGATGTTCCAGCTCACTCCTCCTCTGCTGCTAAACGACTCATGTCCATTCAGCAAGGTTTGAGATCTGTTGCTCAGTATGCCCAATGAGTTCCGTATGCTTGCCGCAGAGGTAGGTTGGAACAATGAAGCCCTTGTTGCCACCTTCTTTCATGGGCTCTCTGATGTGATTAAAGACGAAGTTGCTGCCAGAGATTTACCAGAGGATCTCGAGGCATTGGTGTCTTTTTTTAATACTAATTGACATCAGACTAAGTGAGAGGCCCTCTTTCAAGGAGCGCTTGTGGAAGCCTCCTGTTACGTTGTCTCCTACATGTTCGTTCCGACCTATGCCTCCCTCTCCTACCATGCCTCCTGGACCCGAGTCACCAGGTACTGCTGAGCCGATACAGTTGGGATTCACGCATCTCTCTGTGGTGGAGAGGGACTTTAGGAGGAGGGAGGGGCTCTGCCTCTATTGTGGGTTACAGGGCCACCTTTTAAAGTCTTGTCCTACACGGCCGGGAAACGCTCGCACCTAAGGTCCTTTCGGGGGCAGACCTTGGGTGGTTTATCCTCGTCCCTGGAACCAATAAAGGAGAAACCTTTGGTCACGATTGTCCTTTCCTGGGTGGACTCCTCCATAGTCACCCAGGCTCTTGTTGACTCCGGTGCTGTGGGCTATTTCATTAACAGTGCTTTTGTATCAAAGCACTCCATTCCTGTATTGCCTCGGTCCGTTCCGCTTGCTATTGATGCCAGGCCCCTTCAGCCCGCACATGTTACTCATGAAACCGCTCCATTATCCATGGCTGTTGGGGCTCTCCATTTTGAAACCCTCCAGTTCCAGGTGATAAACTCTCCACATTTTCCGGTTGTTCTGGGTTATCCCTGGCTCCAAAAGCACAATCACAGTCTTGACTGGCACAGGTCTGAAATGTTGTCATGGTCCCCACAATGTATCTCCACTTGTCTTCGGAAATCAGTCAAAGTCTTGTGCACTTCTTTGGTATCTCAATTACCAGAGGAGTACCGAGAGTTCCTAGTCGTTTTTGACAAGGTGCGTGCCGGTACGTTGCCTCCTCACCGGTCTTACGATTGTGCCATAGACCTGCAACCCGGAGCCATTCCTCCTCGGGCCGGGTTTACCATTTGTCTTTTGCAGAGAATTGTGCTATGGAGGAGTATGTTGCCAATGCTCTGTCACAGGGATCATCTGCCAATCCTGCTCTCCTGCAGGGGCTGGCTTCTTCTTCGTGAAGAAAAAGGGTAGTGAGTAAAGACCATGCATCGATTTAATTGTCTTACCATTAAGAATGCTTATCCTATTCCCCTCATTACGGAACTCTTTGACCACCTCAAGGGAGCTACGGTCTTTTCTAAACTTGATTTGAGAGGAGCATACAATCTCGTTAGGATTAAGGAGGGCCACGAATGGAAAACAGCATTTAACACCAGGAGCTGGCATTATGAGTATCTTGTAATGCCCTTTGGCCTATGTAATGCTCCAGCTGTTTTCCAGGAATTTATTAATGATGTCCTACAAGATATGTTGCAACGGTGTGTTGTGGTGTACTTAGATGATATCCTCATACACTCACCCACTCTTGAGGCTCATTATTCTGATGTTACACGGGTACTTCAGAGATTACGTTAGAATGGCCTGTTTTGTAAACTCGAGAAATGTGAGTTCCATCAGACTCAAGTAACCTTCCTAGGTTATGTAATCTCTGTTGCAGGGTTCTCCATGGATCCTGACAAGTTGTCTGCAGTCCTGCAGTGGCCTTGCACAGTTAGTCTTCGCTCTATTCAACGTTTTTTGAACTTTTCCAATTACTATAGGAAGTTTATTAAAAACTTTTCTTCCTTGGTCAAACCTATCACTGACATGACCCGTAAGGAGAATGATCCCCTCCATTGGTCACCTACTGCCAATAAGGCTTTTGAGAGTCTTAAGACTGCCTTTGCTGCCGCTCCAGTTCTGGCTCATCCTAACCCTGTCCTACCTTTCATTCTTGAAGTCGATACGTCTGAGACTGGAGTAGGTGCCCTCTTGTCTCCAAGTCCTACACCTGACGGTTCCTTGCATCCGTGCGGTTTCGTCTCTAAGAAATTGTCTCCGGCGGAATGCAATTATGAAATTGGTGACAGGGAATTACTGGCCATAATTTTGGCACTCAAGGAATGGAGGCACTTTCTCGAGGGTACTAGCGTACCAGTGCTCATTCTTACTGACCACAAGAATTTGACTTATCTATCCGAAGCAAAACGTTTGTCGCCCCGACAGGCCAGATGGGCGCTATTTTTGTCTCAGTTTAATTATGTGGTCTCCTACCTGCCTGGTAGTAAGAATGTTAGGGCTGATGCCCTTTCTCAACAATTTTCACCTCTGTCCAAGAAGGCGTCTGTACCTATTCCAGTTGCAGTTGTAATGCTTAAAGGGACACTAAACCCAAATATTTCCTTTCATGATTCAGATAGAGCAGCAATTTTAAGCAGCTTTCTAATTTACTCCTATTATACATTTTTATTTGTTCTCTTGCTATCTTTATTTGAAAAAGCAGGAATCTAAGCTTTGGAGCCAGCCCATTGTTGGTTTAGAGCCCTAGATAGCACTTGCTGATTGGTGGCTACATTTAGACTGCTGCTCCTTAACTCATGCGCCTCCTCTGAGGCTGCGGTCTGCAATCCGCCCCATCGTGTACGATCGGGTTGATTGACACCCCTTGCTAGCGGTCTTCAGCGATGTCTGGTGGACATGATACGCTACAGCGGATCATGTCCGCCAGACATTGATAAATCGGCCACCATGTTTGTTGTTTTTTTAACTTTATGTACATAAAAGTATTGAAGATGTTGTAGCTCATAGGAAAATAATCTGATCTCTTTGTATTTCTCTCTCCATATCACTGATGTGACATACGATCTAAATAAATGCCTAATGTTGGCAGACAACATATCCTGTTAGTTAACCAGTGGGTTGTGTTTTGTATGACATCAAGATAATTTGTTAGGTATTGGGGCATAATATAAGTTTTTTGAAAGATCTGTTTGAGTGTTAGGGACACAGTGATTTCTCTAATAATGGATATATTTACCTTTTGCTCAACAAGTTCCGTATTTAAAATGCTGGTGCATGGTGCATACTTAAATACACTTTTGAAATAGCTTTAGCTTTTACTAGACGCATTTTTGCTAATACATTTATATTACAAAATGCTTCTATTCAAAACTGGAATTTGTCCATGTGGATTCCAATTTTGGCTGGAATGTCCCTTTAAATATGTCTTTTCTAAGCCTGGGCAAATTTGGTCTTATACATTCTTGGCTTAGGCAAGCATTCAACAGCGTACAATCTATTTTACATAATAATATTATTTCTATAGCCGCTTTTACTTACAGTGCTTTCTTAGCAGCATAAAACCAGTAATCTGACATCATTTATAGTTTTTTCTTTTCCAAGACCAATATTACGATTACAATATGACATTATGACTTTGTTTTGAACAAATTTAAAAGCAGAACGATATAGATGTACTCAATGTTAAAACAGAGAAAATAAAAAGCACATTTCAGGACAGTTTAGGCAGCGCACCTAATAGAAACAATTCTCCATTCTGCAATAAATGGAAGACACCGATAGAGATAGCGAGGGGATTTATTTTTCCAATTTCCCCTTTTGGTTTTGCTTGGCTTATTTCCAGCAATTATTAGGATTTTTGTTTTACACTTCTTAACATTTTGTGCATCATCTTACAACACGTACATGTCAAACAGAACTAAACACATTCAGTAAGATCTGCGTGGCTTGGAACATCTAGTGCCAAAACTGTTATTTTCATTAATAGGATTCCTTTATGTTGGTTCAAGCAGGCAAACCTTAGCTGGGGTTAGACAGAGGTCATTTCACTTTCATTTCTAAAATATCATTTACAATACACCAGACCTAAACAAGCTTGGCCTTAAGGGTTTGTGTAATATAAACCATCTGTTCCTCCACAAGTTGCTGACTTCCTCCAATCGCCATATATTTAACTGGCTCCATACTTCAATATCTTGATTTGTTTTCTGATATTTCTTTTTTTATGTTGTGTGATGAACTAATGAGTAAAATAATGACTTGCTTCGTACAAGTAATATGAAATAATGATAAACACAAAGTTAATTTAGTAATGAGAAGTACATAACGCAATTTACTGATTTGAGTTAGTATGGAGTATAACTGCTGGTTAGTTTAGTTAAACATATTTTGTTAAAGACACTCGGCTAGATTACGAGTTTTGCGTTAGAGGCTATGCTGTGCTAATGAGCAGTTTTCACTCATCGCTCACTTTCCTACAGCGCTGGTATTACGAGTTTTTACAAACCCTTCGTTAAGACAAGAAGTGAGCGTTGAGCAAAATTTTGCTCCTTAACGCACTCCAATACCAGAGCTGCTTAAGTCAGCGGTGAGCTGGCCGTACATGCTTGTGCACGATTTCCCCATAGGAATCAACAGGGAGAGCCGGCTGAGAAAAAGTCTAACACCTGCAAAAAAGCAGTGTAAAACTCAGTAACGCAGCCCCATTGATTCCTATGGGGAAATAAAAGTTATGTCTACACCTAACACTTATTAACCCCTAATCTGCCGCCCCCGACATCGCCGCCACCTACATTATACTTATTAACCCCTAATCTACCGCTCCGGACATCGTCGCCACCTACATTATATTTGTTAACCCCTAATCTGCCGCCACCTACATCATACTTATTAACCCCTAATCTACCACTCTGGACATCGTCGCCACCTACATTTATATTTATTAACCCCTAATATGCCGCTCCGGACACTGCCGCCACCTGCATTATACTTATGAACCCCTAATCTGCTGCCCCCAACATCGCCGCCACCTACATTTATATTTATTAACCCCTAATCTGCCATCCACAATGTTGCCACCACCTACCTACACTTATTAACCCCTAATCTGCCGCCCCAATGTTGCAGTCACTATAATAAACATATTAACCCCTAAACCGCCGCACTCCCGCCTCGCAAACATTAGTTAAATATTATTAACCCCTAATCTGCCATCCCTAACATCGTCGCCACCTACCTACATTTATTAACCCCTAATCTGCTGCCCCCAACCTCGCCACCACTATACTAAATGTATTGACCCCTAAACCTAAGTCTAACCCTAACACCCCCTAATTGAAATATAATTAAAATAAATCTAAATAAAACTTCTATAATTAACTACATTATTCCTATTTAAAACTAAATACTTACCTATAAAATTAACACTAAGCTAACTACAATATAACTAATAGTTACATTGTAGCTAGCTTAGGGTTTATTTTTATTTTACAGGCAAGTTTGTATTTATTTTAACTAGGTAGAATAGTTACTAAATAGTTATTAACTATTTAATAACTATTAACTATTTAATAACTACCTAGCTAAAATAAATACAAAAGTACCTGTAAAATAAAACCTAACCTAAGTTACAATAACACCTAACACTACACTATAATTAAATAAATTAACTAAATTAAATACAATTACCTAAATTAAATTAAATTAGCTAAAGTACAAAAAACCCCCACTAAATTAAAGAAAATAATAAACAAATTACAGATATTTAAACTAAATACACCTAATCTAATAGCCCTATCAAAATAAAAAAAAGCCCCCCCCCCAAATAAAAAAAAACCCTAGCCTAAACTACCAATAGCCCTTAAAAGGGCCTTTTGCGGAGCATTGCCCCAAAGTAATCCACTCTTTTACCTGTAAAAAAAAATAGAAACAACCCCCCAAAAATAAAACCCACCACCCACACAACCAACCCCCCAAATAAAAGCCTAACTAAAAAAACCTAAGCTCCCCATTGCCCTGAAAATGGCAAATAGCTCTTTAGTGGCCCAAAGTTCCTAACCTTAAAATAAAACCCACCAATACACCCTTAAAAAACCCTTACACTAACCCCCTAAAGATCGACTTACAGTTCTGAAGACCGGACATCCATCCTCAAGGAAGCAGCAGAAGTCTTCATCCAACCGGGTCGAAGTCCTCAACGAAGCCAGGAGAAGTCTTCATTCAAGCCGGGCGAAGTGGTCCTCCAGACGGGCAGAAGTCTTCATCCAGACGGCATCTTCTATCTTCATCCATCCGCCGCGGAGCGGCTCCATCTTCAAGACATCCGACGCGGAGCATCCTCTTCATCCGACGGACTAACGACGAATGATGGTACCTTTAAGTGACATCATTCAAGATGGCGTCCCTTAGATTCCGATTGGCTGATAGAATTCTATCAGCCAATCGGAATTAAGGTAGAAAAAATCCTATTGGCTGATCCAATCAGCCAATAGAATGCGAGCTCAATCCTATTGAGGACTTCGATCCAGTTGGATGAAGACTTCTGCCGCTTCCTTGAGGATGGATGTCGGATCTTCAGAACTGTAAGTCGATCTTCAGGGGGTTAGTGTTAGGTTTTTTAAGGGTGTATTGGGTGGGTTTTATTTTTAGGTTAGGATTTGGGCCTGCAACAGAGCTAACTGCCCTTTTAAGGGCAATGCCCATCCAAATGCCCTTTTCAGGGCAATGGGAAGCTTACGTTTTTTTAGATAGTATTTTATTTGGGGGGTTGGTTGTGTGGGTGCTGGGTTTTACTGTTGGGGGGTGGTTTGTATTTTTTTTACAGGTAAAAGAGCTGATTACTTTGGGGCAATGCCCCGCAAAAGGCCCTTTTAAGGGCTATTGGTAATTTAGTTTAGGCTAGGTTTTTTTTTGGGGGGGGGGGGGGGCTTTTTTATTTTGATAGGGCTATTAGATTAGGTGTAATTAGTTTAAATATGTGTAATTTGTTTATTATTTTCTGTAATTTAGTGTTTTGTTTTTCTTGTACTTTAGCTAATTTAATTTAATTTATTTTATTGTATTTAATTTAGTAAATTTATTTAATTATAGTGTAGTGTTAGGTGTTATTGTAACTTAGGTTAGGTTTTATTTTACAGGTACTTTTGTATTTATTTTAGCTAGGTAGTTATTAAATAGTTAATAACTATTTAATAACTATTCTACCTAGTTAAAATAAATACAAACTTGCCTGTAAAATAAAAATAAACCCTAAGCTAGCTACAATGTAACTATTAGTTATATTGTAGCTAGCTTAGGGTTTATTTTATAGGTAAGTATTTAGTTTTAAATAGGAATAATGTAGTTAATTATAGAAATTTTATTTAGATTTATTTTAATTATATTTAAATTAGGGGGTGTTAGGGTTAGACTTAGGTTTAGGGGTTAATACATTTAGTATAGTGGCTGCGACGTTGGGGCGGCAGATTAGGGGTTAATAAATGTAGGTAGGTGGCGGCAATGTTAGGGATGGCAGATTAGGGGTTAATTATATTTAACTAATGTTTGCGAGGCGGGAGTGCGGTGGTTTAGGGGTTAATATGTATATTATAGTGGCGGCGACGTTGGGGGTGGCAGATTAGGGATTAATAAGTGTAGGTAGGTGGCGGCGACATTGGGGGTGGCAGATTATGGGTTAATAAATATAATGTAGGTGGCGGCGATGTTGGGGGCAGCAGATTAGGGGTTCATAAATATAATGTAGGTGGCGGCGGTGTCCGGAGCGGCAGATTAGGGGTTAAAAAATTTACTATAGTGTTTGCGATGTGGGAGGACCTCGGTTTAGAGGTTAATAGGTAGTTTATGGGTGTTAGTGTACTTTTTAGCACTTTAGTTATGAGTTTTATGTTATGGGGTTGTAGTGTAAAACTCTTAACTACTGACTTTAAAATGCGTTAGGACTCTTGACAGGGTAGGGTGTACCACTCACTTTTTGGCCTCCCAGGCCAGACTCATAATACCAGCGCTATGGAAGTCCCATAGAAAAAAGACTTTGCAAAGTTTACGTAAGTCGTTTTGCGGTAAGGCCAAAGAAGTGTGCGGTGACCCTAAACCTTCAAGACTCGTAATACCAGCAGGCGTAAAAAAGCAGCGTTAGGACCTCTTAACGCTTCTTTTTAACCTTAACGCACAACTCGTAATCTAGCCGTATGTTTCCCTTAGAAAATATTTAAATATGTATAATTAAAAATGTTAAAGTACTTTAATAATTTATTTCTTGTAATTTTACTCTGAAAATTGTGTGTGTTGTGGGGGGTTTACCCTGTGCATCCTGTAGACTTCGACATCATGACCCAGCAACAATCTACACAGTAATTGGTTTAATGAGTGCCGGATCTGTCCATCTCTAATTGGTTGCAGCAAAAAAATTTTTATATATATATATATATATATTAGTAGAAGGGAAATGGGAGATGTGTTATAAGCGCTATCATATGGGTGTGTAACCAAAGCAAAAATAAGCAAATATGTACTAATAATATATGGATTTGAAAAGATCCAAAGAACAATTATAAAATAGAGCACTTAAAAGAGTGAGTTCAATATGTGTACCAGCGAACACTGAAACATATAAAATAATCAGATATAAAATGCTTATAAATATGAAATCTCATACAGTCATAAATACAGCATAATTACAGAAACAGTCCAAATATAAATAAGAACATAAACATAAAAATATGTATAGAATCTACAAACCCAATGGATGCATATATATATAAATACACTTTGTGAAACAACACTCTTAAACAATGAAAGAGGTAAAAAAGGCAGAAAAGTCTCTATATATGTAGATGTCCCAATTTGTGTCAAGCAGTGGTGAGAGAAAACAAAACAGTATAACAATTGTGTTTCTCTTTGCACCTCTCAAGCTGTGAATGTGACTCCAAACACCCCCCTTAGGGTATATACTCACAGAAGATGCCCTCAATCAGCTATGAGGTAAGATAAGGGTGTTTGTCCTCAATATAGCTCTTTGTCTGGGTCCAATCAGTGTTATTAATCTCACTTGTATATCCTGGGAGGCTCATGCAATGCCAGTGATATGTTTAAAGACAAAAATAATGCAAAAGATAGTGCAATATTGTCTAGCATCAATTTATTCACATACAAAAACAACACAAGGCAAGCATTTGCACTCACATTTGTGAACCTCAATGATATGAGGTAACTTTGAGCCGGATATGTAGAAACGATACACTGTTAGGTCAATCAACAAGGTGGTCTGCGGTGTGCCCGTCTCCAAAAAATACTCTTCTGCAGCCTTATGCGTTTCGAAGGTGTATTGTAGAACATCCGTTCTCCCTTCTTCAGAAAACCAAAATTTAATAGCCCTAAAAATATATATGTATGTGTGTGTGTATATATATATATATATGTGTCTGTGTGTATATATATATATATATATATATATATATATATATATATATATATATATATAGATAGATAGATAGAGATATATTTAACTGGTTTTTAAATTGTGTTACCCTTGTATTGGCTTGATTACATGATTCTCAGCCTATTTAAGGCCCATGTCTGATGTTCACTCTGAGGGCAGTGGAGGGTATTGTTTTGAGCTATTTCAATTTATTACAACATTGTTTAGAAAATATACCAATTCAACATTAACTTTTATGTTTCAAACAAATATATTTCCAAAATATTACGTAAAAAGTATTGCAGAAAATATCACCCTTGCAATATATGACTGGCAAGTGATAGGCAGATTACTATTCGTCATCTATAAAATGTTTTTGCTCAGGTATAGACACATTAATCCTGTGTATCTCAGCAAGGGTTACAACTCATTACAAATTGTTGCAGCCTCTGTAGTATCCAATAGGTCTATTCTAAGGGGGATATTTATCAAGCCGTCAACCGCAAATACGCTGGAATTCCGCAGCGTTATTGTTGCAAGCTTGATCCAACCCAGTTATCAAAGCCTACAGATCGTTCCAAGTTCCACCGGTCTCAATCCGACACAGATCGATGCTTACGTCATTACAGATGTTCCGAATACACATTCAGCACTATTTGGCACTTTTTCAAAGTTATCAAATAGTTAACCGGTACGCTTGCGACTATTCCTGTCCAGCGTACCTGGTTTTCAATCCACCACCCTGGAGGCCGAGGATGCCATAGGAATCAATGGGAGTCTGAAAGCAGCGAAAGCTTATGTTCGATGCTGCCAGATATCCCATTGATTTCCATGGTAGAAAACCAGTTACGTTTACACCTAACACCCTAACATAAACCCTGAGTCTAAACACCCCTAATCTGTCACCCCGACATCGCCGAAACCTACATAATGTTATTAACCCCTATTCCGCCGCTCCCCGACCCCGCCGCAACCTAAATAAAAGTATTAACCCCTATCCTGCCGCTCCCGGACCCCACCGCCACTAAATAAATGTATTAACCACTAAACCTCTGGCCTCCCACATCACTACCACTAACTAAACCTATTAACCCCTAAACCGCCAGCCCCCCACATCGCCATAAACTAAATTAAGCTATTAACCCCTAAACCTAACAACCCGCTAACTTTAGATTAAAATTACAACATCCCTATCTTGTAATAAATTTAAACTTAGCTGTAGAATTAAAATAAACTATTTTTAAACTATTAATTAACCTACTCTAACTATTATACTACACTTAAATTAAACTACCAATTAAATTAACTAAATTACATATTAAAAAAAAGCCTAACCCTACTCAAATTTTTTAAATATACTATTTAACCTTATTAAAAATTACTAAATTACAAAAAAAATATACGCTAAGTTACAAAAAATAAAAAACACTAAATTAGGGAAAACAAACAAACCACATTATCAAAAATAAAAAAGAATTACACTTTATCTTTTACCTGTAAAAAGAAATACAAACACCCCCAACAGTAAAACCCACCACCCCCACAACTAACCCCCCAAAATAAAAACCCTATCTAAAATAACCTAAGCTCCTCATTGCCCTGAAAAGGGCATTTGTATGGGCATTGGCCTTAAAAGGGCATTTAGCTCTTTTACTGCCCAGACCCTACTCTAAAAATAAAACCCACCCAAAAAACACTTAAATAAACCTAACACTAACCCCGACGATCCACTTACAGTTCTTGAAGTCCTGCTTGAAGGATCCATCTAGCCAGCAAGAAGTCTTCATCCAGGCGGCAAGAAGTCTTCATCCTGGCGGCCTCTTCCATCTTCATCAAGCCGGCAAAGTCTTCATCCAGACGGCATCTTCTATCTTCATCCATCCGGTGTGGAGCGGGTCCATCCTGAAGACATCCGGAGCGGAGCTCCTCTTCAATACGGTCACGCCGTAAACTGGAACTTGAATGCAAGTGACGTCATCCAAGATAACGTCACTTGCATTCCTATTGGCTAAAAGGTTCCAATCAGCCAATAGGATTAGAGCTGCTAAAATCCTTTTGGCTGTTCCAATCAGCCAATAGGATTTGAGCAGCTATAATCCTATTGGCTGTTCTAACAGACTTGAATCCACTAAAGTCCATTTTCTAGATCTAGAATTTTTTACGGTTCAAACCCAGCAGGGGTACGGACTACACACCACACTATTTCAGAAAGCTACTGATAAGATTTCTACTCTTCATTACACTAGCTTTCATCCTAAATTTCAAAAAGATGGGGTCATGCAGTTAAGTGAAATGGCTCAAAGATTCTTACAGAGGGGGTTCCCAATGTCTTTGGTTGAACAACAATGCCTCACGGCCAAATAGTGGACACAAGAGACACTTACAACCAGGAATACACCTGAACAAACGTCACATTGGTTAAACTTTCTGACCACCTACACCCCAGTATCAAAATCGGTGGCGAATACTTTTAAGAAAAATTGGATGTTGATCTCGAAGGATACAAGCCTTCCTTTCATGGACTCTCCAGCCCCACAAATGGTATACAAGAGGGCTAGCAACTTGAGGGATCTTTTGGTCTTAAACGACCCCACGCACTGCTATGAGAAGCAAATGTGGCTGCCTAAGGGCAAACCTGGATGCTTTCGCTGTAGAAATTGTGTGACTTGCAATAGCTTTATTACTGGCAATACTTTTCACCACCCACACACTAACAGGAGATTCTCTATTAAACACAGATTAACCTGCACTTCAGACTTTGTTGTGTATGCTATTATTTGCCCGTGCTCCCTGTATTACATAGGTAAGACTGTGATTACATTCAGGGAATGGCTGGCCAAACACAAGACAGCCATACGGTAGCCCGTCACTTTCTGACTGCAGGCCACCCTATCTCCTCCTTGCGAACCATGCTTATAGATCATGTACCTCGTCCAAGACGTGGAGGCAATAGGGCACTGACGTTATTGCGAACGGAAGCTCGGTAGATATTCAATCTGGACACGGTTACCCCCGTGGTCTAAACACTAACATAGACTTTGGCTGCTGTTATAGGGCCTAACCTGACATTTTTGGGAGTCATCTTTTTCATTTCATTCATTCTATTTGGCACGACCCTGAGGCGCTCTGCGCCCTTCCTCCTGATAAATGTGTCTAGGTTAACTTACATATGAATGCTTTCACTACATGTTCCTCTGGAGTTACCCTGATACCGTGTGGGTATAGAGAGTAACCCAGATTCTGTAGTTTTATTTACTACTAAGTGTTGTGCGATGTTGTGCTTCTGCTTCTATTCTTTTTAGGTTTCTGATACTGTATATTTATATAGGTTTAGTCACTTAATTTGGTTGATTTTTGTTTTTGCATTTATGGTATAATATCACTCTGACAGCGGCTCTACGTTTACGTGCTCCTTCTGCTGTTAGTGTAACAGCTGTGCGTATGTTTGCTGCGTCTGTCTCTATGACAATCGGCAGTGACTATGTATGCTCAGGCTGATGCAGTTTGATGAGGTCATCTGCAATCGCCCATACTGAAAGCATGGTGCACAGGTGTTACTTATAAGATTGAGATGCGTAGTTGCTGCTATCTGATTGGTACATACTAGGTCATGCTGGTATATAGGGGAGGGTCTTGGGTGTTCACTGTATGTCTGTTTGGCTTCCATTGAGAGAGGCTTCTGCAAGAGCCAAAACGTTTGGAAATTAGCCTTTCCTTGCTGAATAAAGGTGATTGAGGAAATCCTGTGTCTGCCTGCTTTTTTGGATATCCCAGGATTTACGGCTGCCAGCCATGGGTAACATCCAGTGACAGTGTATACATATTTCTTGCAGAGCACCAGGTGATTGAACTGTTGGAGTGTGCCATGTTCCTGCATCTATCTACGTCACTCAGTACACACACGCTGCCTAGTACTCCACATTGGTCGTGGTTGGTTTCAGCATTCATTTGGACACTTTGTTGCTGTAATTTGAGCCACGTGCTACAGCATACTCGGCTACATTTGGTGCCTCCGGTCCGCACCTCGGATACCTGGATACTTGAGACTCTAAAGGAAGATCCTTGCACACCAGGACATATCTCTTGTGGACACAGTGGGGACACTTATTTATCTATTCGTCCTTCCTTACCTCATATGATTGAGGGCTCATATTGTGAGTAGGGATTATACTAGGGGAGGTTTTATATGTTTAATATATTTTATTAAAATTGATCTGCACTATGAGAGGTGTTTTTGTGCGCTTGTCTTTCTAGATCTATACATATACGTGTGTGTGTGTGTGTGTGTATGTATGTGTGTATATATTATATATATAGATAGATAGAGATATATAGATATACATTATAGCCATTTCCAGTCAAATACGTTGTAATATTCCTTTTAACCCTTATAAAAGTATTTTTATATTAATATTAGAAAGTGTATACTGTATATGAGTGTAATCATTTATTTTAACCCTTTCACTGCTACACATTTTTTCACATCAGTGCTATTTGAGCTATTTTTGTTACTTACATTTAAACCCTATTTTAAATCAAATTTCAGTGAGTGACCCACACAAATTATATATTGTTTTTTTCAGCAGGCCCAGCAGATTCACAATATTTAATTCTTATATTTATAATTCATGGCATGTGAGAAAGATGCTGCTTAGATTTTAGTAAATAATATGGAAAATAGCACAGTGACCACTGCTGTTACTGTGATGTCCTTACTAAATAGTCATCAAGGGTAGACACATGTGAAATAGGGGCCTATAAGGGCTTGTGGGGGTTATAATATAGATTAGAGAGCCCCCATTGGGCAGTACAGAAATTAAAGCACTTCTTTCTTGCAAGGTGATCACTTTTACTATACAAACAAAATGTATATATATTTTTTTAAGAGGGACTTGTCTACTAGAAAATAAACTATATTAGGGGTCTCTAGACAAACCCTTTTTTTCTTTATTGATCATATAATGTTTTATTCCCAAGTAAATCCCCAATTTTTCACTTTATTCTTAAACATCTTCCTTGTATTACTGCCCCAAGACAATCACCATTTGGAAGAGCAGACAATTTTCTTTGAAATGAGGGGTCTTGGAGGTTTGTAGCTGCTAAGAGAGTTGAGATCAATGGGTTTAAAGAACCTCCCCCCCATCCAGCTCCCATTCAGCTACACCTTATAAGCTTCCTTGTGACGTCAACACATGCACCTATAGTGACATCACCGGAAGGTATTCCCATAATGACGTCACCACATGCACCTATAGTGACATCACCGGAAGGTATTCCCATAGTGACGTCACCACATGCACCTATAGTGACATCACCGGAAGGTATTCCCATAGTGACGTCACCACATGCGCCCATAGTGACATCATCGGAAGGTATTCCTATAGTGATGTCACCACATGCACCCATAGTGACATCACCTGAAGGTATTCCCATGAAGCCTGGGGGTGCTGCCAACTAGGTCACCAATGACAGGGATTGCCAACAACAGCCTGTAGTGCGGAGGATCCCCCTTGCATGATGAAAAGCTAGTGATGCGCATGACGAGCATATCTAAGCGGTTAATGTATTTATGCTGTGCTTGGTGCAACTCTTGTTTTTTAACCCTTACACTTTATGCTAGATCTTCAGGCACGCTAATCGCTACCCGTTCTAACCTTAGCTTGCCACTTGTTTTGTAGTCCATTATATCTATAATTTATTTACTGTTTAATAACCCCTCAACTGAGTACACAACTTGTACTACATTTTTTACTTTTGCATACAAGAGTATTTATTGAAAAAAAAAACCTTTCTGACTAAAGAGAACAAGAATGTGCCTTATATTTTCTTGACATTACAGCCCTCTTGGTCAGGCAAAGAGTTAAAGTCTAGACCTGAACAATATGTTTTGTTGGTACCGTCATTTGAACCACATAGATTGTACATTGTGTGTTTTAGTCGTTTTAAACTTTTCAGATCAGACTGATCTGATTTTTTTATTAATTTCTTCTGTCATTAGAACTAACAGAAATAGGAGTTTTAATCAATGGGGTAAAAAAAATTTACTTTGGTATTTTCTTTTATACAACCTGTTTTAAATGGAATGTGGATCAATTCAAAATTAATTCATTTTCTTTCCAAAAAAAAAAAAAAAAGAAAGTGTAAGTAATCACTGCGGCTGTGTGGCCCTATCAGAGGCAATAAGAAACGGCCAGTAGAGTACAAAGAACAACGTTTAAACTCAAAACTTCATCAAATCTTCAGCATCTTACAGCAATTTGTGCTATTTCAAGTGGAAAGTTGTTTACAATTGCTTGTTCTATTAGAATCATGAACGTTTCATTTTGAATTTACTGTCCCTTTAAAGGGACAAGACCTTTAAAATGTTTCTTTCATGATTCACATAGAACATTTGATTTTAAACAGCTTTCCAATTTACTTTTATTAAATTGATTTCATTATCTTGTTATCTTTTGTTGAAGGAGCAATGAACTACTGGGAGCTTGCTGAACATCTTCATATGAGCCAATGATAATAGGCACATATTTGCAGCAGCCAATCAGCAAGCAGCTAACTTCCAGTAGTGTAATGCTGCTCCCGAGCCTTCATAGGCATGTTTTTCAACAAAAGAGAGAAGAAAATTAGATAATAGAAGTCAACTAGGAAGTGCTGCTCTATCTGAGTCCCACAAGGGCCTGTCTGACAGTTTGAGTGAAATGTATACTTGCCTGCTAGTAACACAGGGCGCATTCGGTACAATCTATCTCTAACACAGGGCGCATTCAGTACAATTTATCTCTAACACAGGGCGCATTCAGTACAATTTATCTCTAACACAGGGCGCATTCAGTACAATTTATCTCTAACACAGGGCGCATTCAGTACAATTTATCTCTAACACAGGGCGCATTCGGTACAATCTATATCTCTAACACAGGGCGCATTCAGTACAATCTATCTCTAACACAGGGCGCATTCAGTACAATTTATCTCTAACACAGGGCGCATTCGGTACAATCTATCTCTAACACAGGGCGCATTCAGTACAATCTATCTCTAACACAGGGCGCATTCAGTACAATCTATCTCTAACACAGGCGTATTCGGTACAATCTATCTCTAACACAGGGCGCATTCAGTACAATTTATCTCTAACACAGGGCGCATTCAGTACAATTTATCTCTAACACAGGGCGCATTCAGTACAATTTATCTCTAACACAGGGCGTATTCAGTACAATCTATCTCTAACACAGGGCGCATTCAGTACAATCTATCTCTAACACAGGGCGCATTCAGTACAATCTATCTCTAACACAGGCGTATTCGGTACAATTTATCTCTAACACAGGGCGTATTCGGTACAATTTATCTCTAACACAGGCGTATTCAGTACAATCTATCTCTAACACAGGGCGCATTCAGTACAATCTATCTCTAACACAGGCGTATTCGGTACAATTTATCTCTAACACAGGCGTATTCAGTACAATCTATCTCTAACACAGGGCGCATTCAGTACAATCTATCTCTAACACAGAGCGCATTCAGTACAATCTATCTCTAACACAGGGCGCATTCAGTACAATCTATCTCTAACACAGGGCGCATTCGGTACAATTTATCTCTAACACAGGGCGCATTCAGTACAATCTATCTCTAACACAGGCGTATTCGGTACAATTTATCTCTAACACAGGGCGTATTCGGTACAATTTATCTCTAACACAGGCGTATTCAGTATAATCTATCTCTAACACAGGGCGCATTCAGTACAATTTATCTCTAACACAGGGCGTATTCGGTACAATCTATCTCTAACACAGGGTGCATTCAGTACAATCTATCTCTAACACAGGGCGCATTCAGTACAATCTATCTCTAACACAGGGCGCATTCAGTACAATCTATCTCTAACACAGGGCGCATTCAGTACAATTTATCTCTAACACAGGGCGCATTCAGTACAATCTATCTCTAACACAGGGCGCATTCAGTACAATCTATCTCTAACACAGGGCGCATTCAGTACAATCTATCTCTAACACAGGCGCATTCAGTACAATCTATCTCTGACACAGGCGCATTCAGTACAATTTATCTCTAACACAGGGTGCATTCAGTACAATCTATCTCTAACACAGGGTGCATTCAGTACAATCTATCTCTAACACAGGGCGCATTCAGTACAATTTATCTCTAACACAGGGCGCATTCAGTACAATTTATCTCTAACACAGGGTGCATTCAGTACAATCTATCTCTAACACAGGGCGCATTCAGTACAATTTATCTCTAACACAGGGCGCATTCAGTACAATTTATCTCTAACACAGGGCGCATTCAGTACAATCTATCTCTAACACAGGCGTATTCGGTACAATTTATCTCTAACACAGGCGTATTCGGTACAATTTATCTCTAACACAGAGCGCATTCAGTACAATTTATCTCTAACACAGGGCGCATTCAGTACAATCTATCTCTAACACAGGGCGCATTCAGTACAATCTATCTCTAACACAGGCGTATTCGGTACAATTTATCTCTAACACAGAGCGCATTCAGTACAATTTATCTCTAACACAGGGCGCATTCAGTACAATCTATCTCTAACACAGGGCGCATTCAGTACAATTTATCTCTAACACAGGGCGCATTCAGTACAATCTATCTCTAACACAGGGCGCATTCAGTACAATCTATCTCTAACACAGGGTGCATTCAGTACAATCTATCTCTAACACAGGGCGCATTCGGTACAATTTATCTCTAACACAGGGCGCATTCAGTACAATCTATCTCTAACACAGGGCGCATTCAGTACAATTTATCTCTAACACAGGGCATATTCGGTAAAATTTATCTCTAACACAGGGCGCATTCAGTACAATTTATCTCTAACACAAGGCGCATTGAGTACAATCTATCTCTAACACAGGGCGTATTCGGTACAATTTATCTCTAACACAGGGCGTATTCGGTACAATCTATCTCTAACACAGGGCGCATTCAGTACAATCTATCTCTAACATAGGGCGCATTCAGTACAATTTATCTCTAACACAGGGCGCATTCAGTACAATTTATCTCTAACACAGGGCGCATTCAGTACAATTTATCTCTAACACAGGGCGCATTCAGTACAATTTATCTCTAACACAGGGCGCATTCAGTACAATCTATCTCTAACACAGAGCGCATTCAGTACAATTTATCTCTAACACAGGGCGCATTCAGTACAATTTATCTCTAACACAGGGCGCATTCAGTACAATCTATCTCTAACACAGGGCGCATTCAGTACAATCTATCTCTAACACAGGGCGCATTCAGTACAATCTATCTCTAACACAGGGCGCATTCAGTACAATCTATCTCTAACACAGGGCGCATTCAGTACAATTTATCTCTAACACAGGGCGCATTCAGTACAATCTATCTCTAACACAGGGCGCATTCAGTACAATCTATCTCTGATGCCGTCATTCAGTTTGCTCTTGGGCTCTTGTCATGATGGTTGTAGGCCATACAACTTTGGGGAGCAAACAAAATTGACAACAAACCTAAATATTAAGGTCGCAGGTGGTATTCATAGAACTCATCCTATGTACTCCTGGCTGTATTTTTACTTTACACTTCTTCCTTCTGTATCTCTCTCCTTGCCTGTGTAAAGCAATAAACGCTTATAAAAGGGTCTTCCTATCAAATTCAGGGAAGCTGGCCACTTTGAGACTTAAGGGTGCTACATAGTTAAAGGGACATGACACCCAAATTTTTTATTTCATGATTTAGAAAGAGCATGCAAATTTAAACAACTTTCTAATTTACTTTTATCAACTATTTTGCTTCATTCTCTTGATATCCTTTGCTGAACAGCATATTTAGATAGGCTCCGGAATTGCTGATTGGTGGCTGTACATAGATGCCTTGTGTGATTGGCTCACCCATGTGTATTGCTATTTCTTCAACAAAGGATATCTAAAGAATAACACAAATTAGATAATAGAAGTAAATTGGAATATTGTTTAAAATTATATTCTCTATCTGAATAATGAAAGAAAAATTTTGGGTTTAGTGTCCCTTTAATTGGATGGGATTATTATCTGTGACTTAGCAGTAACAGTACTGGTAAATGTAACTGGATAATATTTGCATATATAGAGATTATACTTTTATTTTTATTTAAGTGTCTAGGATTTTTATCTTGAATATTTATATCCAGAAAATTATAATACCTTGCATATTATCGACTATTAAATATTTTGTTTTTATTTAATTACCAGAGCAAAGCCAAGGAACTACCTCTTTCTGCAGTAAGATTTATGGAAGAGCTCGGAGAATGTACATTTGGAAAAATTTACAAAGGACATCTTTACCTTCCAGGGATGGATCATGCTCAGCTGGTTGCTATCAAGACATTAAAAGACTATAGTAATCCACAACTGTGGTCTGAGTTTCAGCAAGAAGCTTCGCTAATGGCAGAATTACATCACCCGAATATTGTTTGCCTTCTAGGGATGGTTACTCAAGAGCAACCAGTGTGCATGCTTTTTGAGTTCATGAACCAAGGTGACCTCCACGAGTTTTTAATCATGAGGTCTCCTCATTCTGATGTTGGTTGTAGTAGTGATGAAGATGGAACTGTTAAATCTAGTCTTGATCATGGAGATTTCTTGCACATCGCTATCCAGATAGCTACAGGAATGGAATATTTATCGAGCCATTTTTTTGTCCATAAAGATCTTGCAGCTCGGAACATACTTGTTGGGGAACAGCTTCATGTTAAAATATCTGACCTTGGACTTTCTAGGGAAATTTACTCAGCAGACTATTACCGAGTTCAAAATAAATCTCTTCTTCCAATTCGATGGATGCCACCAGAAGCCATAATGTATGGCAAATTCTCCACTGACTCAGACATCTGGTCCTATGGGGTTGTACTTTGGGAAATATTCAGCTTTGGTCTTCAACCATATTATGGTTTCAGTAATCAAGAAGTAATAGAAATGGTTAGAAAAAGGCAGCTCTTGCCATGTTCAGAAGATTGCCCACCTAGAATGTATAGTTTAATGACCGAATGTTGGTCAGATATACCATCAAGGCGACCCAGATTCAAAGAAATCCATATGAGACTACGTACATGGGAAGGATTATCTAGTCACACAAGCTCTACTACACCATCGGGTGGGAATGCTACCACTCAAACAACGTCACTTAGTGCAAGCCCAGTTAGCAATTTAAGTAATCAAAGATATCCTAATTTCCTTTTCTCAACACAAGCCATGCCACAGGCTCAAATTGCTGGTTTTATAGGGGCACCCTTACCTCAAAACCAGAGATTCATTCCGATTAATGGGTATCCCATTCCACCAGGATATGCTGCTTTCCCAGCTGCACACTACCAGCCTCAAGGGCCACCAAGAGTAATCCAACACTGTCCACCTCCAAAGAGTCGCTCACCGAGTAGTGCCAGTGGATCAACTAGTACTGGTCATGTGACCAGCTTGCCTTCCTCAGGATCCAACCAGGATGCAAATATCCCTTTACTATCACATATGTCAATTCAGAGCCACCCAGGCAGCATAGCAGTACAATCATTTGGAAACAAGGCTAACAAACCCTACAAAATGGACACAAAACAATCATCTTTATTAGAGGACTCTGATATGCGTGGGCGTAATGAATCTATGATTTCAGCTGACTTGTAAATTAGCAATGCTTTTGTAAATACTAAATGCAGTAAAAGATAAGACATAAAAAGTTTTATATGAAATATTTTTTATTGAACTGAGGACATTCCAGATGGTGATCAAGACATTTTTTACAAGTATCTTCTGTGAAGTTAGAATATGTGCCTAATTGATGGACAACTAACAAGTTGTGTGGTGACCTATCAATTCACCATTGTGGATATTTCATAATGTGGACATGAAAAACAAAATGTTTAAGAAATTTCTGCAGATACTGTGTAATCCCGAAGCAAAGATTGTTGTCACACATTGTGGTATAATTACTGAACTGGGGGCCAATCACAATCCTTTAAAAAATCTAATTATTATCAAATGATTTATCCACAGAAAACCCCATAGGCATGATCACAATCAGACTTTACATGTGTAAGGCCTATTTCTACTGATCCCAATCAAAATTGTTTACAATTAATATGTACACTTTTTTCATCCATTTTTGATGTTTCAAATTCAACAGCAAAGATTAGTTGATAAAGCCCCTGACAGCAGAGCTACTACCTATTTAATAAAGTCAATTTAAAAATGATCAATAAGCACTTTTACACTAATAAAAAGTAGCAAAAACATAGACACAACAATGTTCATGCCCACTGTAACTATAATACCCCTGTTCTAATCCCAGAGAGAGACTTATACTCATATTTCTATGTTTTAGTAACATAAGATACCAACATATATTAACAATAGATTAATAATGGATACTAATTGTAATTTCTATATATTTTCCGGAGTTTTAAACTTTTCAAATAAAGGTTATATTCAACATTGGCAGTTTCTGATTGTGATCACTTCAAAAGCATGCTGACTATTTTTACTGATATTTACAAAGCAATTCAAGATTGTGATTGACCCCTTAGTGTTTGCTATTCATTTATAGTATCAGTCACTTGCACAGATTTTTCATAGTAGCATTTTCAATTTAATACATCACTAGACCTTTTAATCTCAGTTCTATCAAAGAATACTACTGACCTGAGACCCTTCAGACAGTCCCTATATTTGGCCTCCTTAAATTGATCATCATTGATAAGTTTTTTTAGTATCATAAATGTTTTTAAGAGCCATATTAACTTGAACTATTTTGATCAATATGAATAGATGTCTCCTGGTATTCTGGAAACCTTGGTATTGTTTCAGCATTAGATTTAAACCTGCTGTCCAATGGCTTCTCTTACAGGGATGGTAATTGGTAAATCTTAACATTTCAAAAACGATGTGCCACTTATGTTAGCAGTGAAGCCACAGTTAAATAAAGCTACCTTCTACACAGTTTTTTTTTAAACTCATGGATGAAGGTCACCTTTATTTTTAATGCTGGTAAATCCTAGTGTTATTGAAAGGAAAGGATTTACCATCACTTTATTGGAACAATCTCATATAAAAAATAAAATTCTGTGTTTCATTAAAGATTTTTATTTTTAAACAAATTACTTTATTTTACTATGTTTTTAACTATACAACATCTTTGTTGTACTCTGTGTCACTCCATATGAGGATCCAGCTGATGAGCCAATCAGGAGCAGACATACATGTGTATGCCCCAGTCACTGGTTGTATCCCTATATGGAACAGAATGGGGTAGTTCCAGGAGTACAAAGCCTTCAGAAGGTGTTAAAGGCGTAGTAAAATAGCAATGTTCTAATGAAAAAGGTATCTTCTTTTTTACATAGAGATGTTCAGGTTATAATTTCTTGTCAAATTATTAAATCCCTTTAAACTCAAACTCACAGCGTATTTGAACGTATATTAATATTTAAGCTCTTCACAGTACAAGGTACTTATTTATCTGTTATATGCAGACTCAGAACTAGTGGTCTAGACCTATGTAATTTCATCTAATGCCCGTTATAAACCAGTATTGTGCCTTTCTCCTGCCTTAAAGTTTGGATACATTTATAAAATCCACACAAAGCTGTATTGATATCAGTTAGCACAATCATATAATCTGTTTCTATCATGTCCTAAAATATTACAAAATATTTTTTTGCATGAAACTTTTCATATGGTATCCTTTAGTACTGGGTTATTGGATAAGCTCTGCTCTATACCGTCAGCCTCCATATCTTGGTATCCTTTAGCATAGGGTTATTGGATAAGCTCTGCTCTATACCCTCAGCTGGCCCTCTATATCTTGGTATCCTTTAGCATAGGGTTATTGGATAAGCTCTGCTCTATACCCTCAGCTGGCCCTCTATATATTGTTATCCTTTAGTACTGGGTTATTGGATAAGCTCTGCTCTATACCGTCAGCCTCCATATCTTGGTATCCTTTAGCATAGGGTTATTGGATAAGCTCTGCTCTATACCCTCAGCTGGCCCTCTATATATTGTTATCCTTTAGCATAGGGTTATTGGATAAGCTCTGCTCTATACCCTCAGCTGGCCCTCTATATCTTGGTACCCTTTAGCATAGGGTTATTGGATAAGCTCTGCTCTATACCCTCAGCTGGCCCTCTATATCTTGGTATCCTTTAGTATTGGGTTATTGGATAAGCTGTGCTCTATACCCTCAGCTGGCCCTCTATATCTTGGTATCCTTTAGCATAGGGTTATTGGATAAGCTCTGCTCTATACCCTCGGCTGGCCCTCTATATCTTGGTATCCTTTAGTATTGGGTTATTGGATAAGCTGTGCTCTATATCTTCAGCCTCTATATCTTTGTATCCTTTAGCATAGGGTTATTGGATAAGCTCTGCTCTATACCGTAAGCCTCTATATCTTTGTATCCTTTAGCATAGGGTTATTGGATAAGCTCTGCTCTATACCGTCAGCCTCCATATCTTGGTATCCTTTAGCATAGGGTTATTGGATAAGCTCTGCTCTATACCCTCAGCTGGCCCTCTATATCTTGGTATCCTTTAGCATAGGGTTATTGGATAAGCTCTGCTCTATACCCTCAGCTGGCCCTCTATATCTTGGTATCCTTTAGCATTGGGTTATTGGATAAGCTCTACTCTATGCCGTCAGCCTCTATATCTTTGTATCCTTTAGCATAGGGTTATTGGATAAGCTCTGCTCTATACCTTCAGCCTCTATATCTTGGTATCCTTTAGCATAGGGTTATTGGATAAGTTCTGCTCTATACCGTCAGCCTCTATATCTTGGTATCCTTTAGTACTGGGTTATTGGATAAGTTCTGCTCTATACTGTCAGCCTCTATATCTTGGTATCCTTTAGCATAGGGTTATTGGATAAGCTCTGCTCTATACCGTCAGCCTCTATATCTTGGTATCCTTTTGCATAGGGTTATTGGAAAAGCTCTGTTCTATACCGTCAGCCTCTATATCTTGGTATCCTTTAGCATAGGGTTATTGGATAAGCTCTGCTCTATACCGTCAGCCTCTATATCTTGGTATCCTTTAGCATAGGGTTATTGGAAATGCTCTGTTCTATACCGTCAGCCTCTATATATTGGTATCCTTTAGTATAGGGTTATTGGATAAGCTCTGTTCTATACCGTCAGCCTCTATATCCTTGTATCCTTTAGCATAGAGTTATTGGATAAGCTCTGCTCTATACTGTCAGCCTCTATATCTTTGTATCCTTTAGCATAGGGTTATTGGATAAGCTCTGCTCTATACCGTCAGCCTCTATATCCTTGTATCCTTTAGCATAGAGTTATTGGATAAGCTCTGCTCTATACCGTCAGCCTCTATATCTTTGTATCCTTTAGTATTGGGTTATTGGATAAGCTCTGCTCTATACCCTCAGCTGGCCCTCTATATATTGGTATCTTTTAGTATAGGGTTATTGGATAAGCTTTGCTCTATACTGTCAGCCTCTATATCTTTGTATCCTTTAGCATAGGGTTATTTGATAAGCGCTGCTCTATACCGTCAGCCTCTATATCTTGGTATCGGGTTATTGGATAAGCTCTGCTCTATACCGTCAGCCTCTATATCTTAGTATCCTTTAACATAGGGTTATTGGATAAGCTCTGCTCTATACCGTCAGCCTCTATATCTTGGTATCCTTTAGTACTGGGTTATTGGATAAGCTCTGCTCTATACCGTCAGCCTCTATATCTTTGTATCCTTTAGCATAGGGTTATTGGATAAGCTCTGCTCTATACCGTCAGCCTCTATATCTTGGTATCCTTTAGTATTGGGCTATTGGATAAGCTGTGCTCTATACCGTCAGCCTTTATATCTTGGTATCATTTAGCATAGGTTTATTGGATAAGCTCTGCTCTATACCGTCAGCCTCTATATCTTGGTATCCTTTAGCATAGGGTTATTGGATACGCTCTGCTCTATACCATCAGCCTCTATATCTTGGTATCCTTTAGTATAGGGTTATTGGATAAGCTCTGCTTTATACCATCAGCCTCTATATCTTTGTATCCTTTAGCATACAGCCTCTGTATCTTGGTATCCTTTAGTATAGGGTTATTGGATAAGCTCTGCTCTATACCTTCAGCCTCTATATCTTGGTATACTTTAGTACTGGGTTATTGGATAAGCTCTGTTCTATACCGTCAGCCTCTATATCTTGGTATCCTTTAGCATAGGGTTATTGGATAAGCTCTGTTCTATACCATCAGCCTCTATATCTTGGTATCCTTTAGTATAGGGTTATTGGATATGCTCTGCTCTATACCTTCAGCCTCTATATCTTGGTATCCTTTAGCATAGGGTTATTGGATAAGCTCTGCTCTATACCATCAGCCTCTATATCTTGGTATCCTTTAGTATAGGGTTATTGGATAAGCTCTGCTCTATACTGTCAGCCTCTATATCTTGGTATCCTTTAGCATAGGGTTATTGGATAAGCTCTGCTCTATACCATCAGCCTCTATATCTTGGTATCCTTTAGTATAGGGTTATTGGATAAGCTCTGTTCTATAGCATCAGCCTCTATATCTTGGTATCCTTTAGTACTGGGTTATTGGATAAGCTCTGTTCTATACCGTCAGCCTCTATATCTTTGTGTCCTTTAGCATAGGGTTATTGGATAAGCTCTGCTCTATACCGTCAGCCTCTATATCTTGGTATCCTTTAGCATAGGGTTATTGGATAAGCTCTGCTCTATACCTTCAGCCTCTATATCTTGGTATCCTTTAGTGTACAGCCTTTACTGCTTTTTGATTGGATACACCAAGTTAAACTGATTTATCATTTTAAATACTTCTTGTGCTTTGTTTTAAAGCATGCACAGAAGGCAGGAAATGTAGTAGTTTGTAATTTATTCAAAGTGTTCTTGGTTACCCTCCTGTACAGCTGCATTTCAGTGTTTGTCAAGCAGCCAATCAGTTGTGTCGGGACACATCCAGTCTCCACATGATATTGTAACATGCAAACAGATCATGTGACACAAGGGTTGGGAATCATAAAACATTTAAAGAGAGATTGCAGTTAACATTTAACTGGCTGATACTGACAATTGCCACAACACTATTGGTGGATAGAAACACACCTCAGATAGCCTGACTGTAAAACATCAGTTTCTTTTTATATTTCATGTTTTATGGGCATGATGTACTCTTTAGATCTCAAGTTCTGTTGAACAAATATTAACTTCATTATACACACAATGTCATTTTAAACTCATAAATAATAAAATGAGTAGTTTAATAGCTTGTATCATTTGTTGCTATGCAACTTTATTCTAATTATGCCCAATAATAGTATATTCCTATATGACAATCATTATTTCTATTTATTTTGTATTGCGGTAGGTTTGCTGACAACATTGGTTAGTTTCAAATCATTATTAAAGAAATATTTTTAAGCAGCAAGTAGAAAAGAGCTCTGAGCAAATATTTTTTTGGTCACTGTGGATAACTGAGTGTGTAAAATGAATTATGTATAAAAAATATTATAACAACTTTGTGGGTGGAATTACTTGGATGAATTCTACATTAATCTTGCACATATTCAACGTGGAACCCCATTGAGGAAAAACATTCATGAAAAATTGTAGCAACTTGCTCTACTGATGTCTTTCATTAAAAAAAAATTGTGAATAATGCAAACCATTGACTTTTAAACAAAACATGGACTGTTCATTTTGAAACCACTTTAACATTTTACATCAATACTTTTATTTTTATCACACTGTCATTATTTTGTATTTAAATTGTTATTGTTTTTTTGTGTAATTATAAAGAAAAAAAAATCAAAACGTCTGTTTCTAGAATGGCATTTTTGTACTATGAGTTTATTTTGCACAAAAGTGTTATGGTTTTATATGGCAGAATTGAAAATACATCTCTGCAACTTATTGACGTGTCTCTTTTTATTGTATTGTATTCAACTCCAGTGGTAAACCACACATTTGTATATTGTGTTATTGATTAAATGTTACAAATTTAGTTATACAATAGTAAATCTAAATGGATATGAAACACTTTAAAACTGTAATATAAAATATTTACTCATACAATATCCTTTCATTGTGTATTTGCCCCTTTACCTGTAATTTAATTTTGAAAATTGTGGCTTATCTCATTCTTAGAATTGGAAGTGCACACTCCACTCCACAACTCTGCTACATATCTGGCCTCAGCAGAGGTGATAGAAAAACTTGCATTGCTTTGCCGTATTTTAACAAAATGACAGTGATTAGCTGTGTTTACAAGTCCAGATTGACTCCCTCAAATCAGTCATGAGGTGAGGGGAGTTAGGGTATTGAAACAAAAACGTGCAGTAAACATTGTAATGTATTTAGAAAGTGTACACACTTCGTTAACATATTAATTTATGGAAAGGCTACCAAAACAATCTTGTAATTAAAGTTATTATAAAGTTTAATGAATTACTACCCAGCATGTAAAATTACTCTTAAAAACAGGGCACTTTAATTAATTAAACTTCACAGTGACACTTCTTTTTAAAAATATTTACCATTGCCTTATGGTAAACATACCGCCATTCCTCTGACTTCATCTCCTACTGTATTGAGCATATTGATGATGAATCCAGCTTCCTTCAATCTTTCGTGCCCCCTTTGGTGTCCAGCTCATGGGGCACGCAGTGATTGGAGGAAGCCAGATTTGTAATTGATCTGCTAGATACAATAGGAGATGCGTGCGGAGGATTGGCGGTATGTTTACCATAACGCAATAGTAAATATTTTAAAAAAGAAGCGTCGTAAAGTTTAATGAATTAAAGTGGCCCTGTTTTTAAAATTATTTTAGATACTGGGCAGTAGTTAATTAAACTTTACAATCACTTTAATTATTAGGTGTTTCATAGCCCATTAAAAGAATATAAACCCAAAATGTTTCTATCATGATTCAGAAGTTAGATTATAATGTATCTGCGGCAATGAGTAATATACAGTGGTCAAGTCCAGTGAGAACGCATGGGAACGGAGTGCTTGCACTATTTTTGCTGGTGGAACTAAGTTCCAACTGGACAGAGAGCAGAAATGCTTCAATAAAAACTGCTGCTGGCGGGAGGAGCTGGAGCACAGTCTGGTTAGAGGGATAGTGAGATCCTCTAGTAATGGGCAGTAACACTTCCTTAACTAAAAAAACAACAACGATGTTTCGGGCATGAGCCCTTAAACATGTTGCAACATGATTAAGGGCTGATGCCAGAAACATAGTTTCTTTCAAAAGATATGGTGAGTCCACGGCATCATTAATTACTAGGCAAAGAGCAGCACAGCAAAGCTGTTAAACGTCACTTCCCCTAGCCCATAAACCCAAGTCATTCTCTTTGCCTTCGGTGCAAGGAGGAGGTAAAGTTTTGATGTCTGAAGAAGATTGGATTTATTTCTCCTCAATCAAGATTTTATTATTTTGAAAGCCAGAGTACGTTTACTCTGAACTTCCTCTCAAGATTGGGTCTAACCATACTCCACGTTAGTCTCTTTAGTAGGACAGTGGTGGCTTTAAAGTAGTTAGGAACTTGAGAGGTGGGCCTTGCTGCGTTTTCCTAACATATTTGTTGCCCTAGTACAGAATGCCAGAGCAGGTTTGCTCTGATTTTTGTTTTTTTCTACAGGTCCATGTAAGGAGTAGCGTCCTCTCACACTGTGTAGGCTGTCCTCCTGTCGGACGGCAGGTAATGCTGTGTCTTCTATGTTTGGGGACTTGCACTTTTGAGATCACACTGCATTATTATGTGGGGCATGTGTATCCTTGGGAAGGATATTAGTGGCAGGATGCAGGCACTGTCTGGTGACCAATAGGGAGACTAGGGGTTAATACTTTCTGTATATAATATCCCTAAAACATTTTTACTTTATTATGGCTCACTTTTAGAGGATCTTTAGGGGTTAATAATCCTCTAATTACATATGCCTTTTATATGATAAGATTTAAAACAAAGGTAGGGTAGAGGGCGCTGCAAGAGCTTAAACACTTTCGGCTAGATTACGAGTTTTGTCGGTAAAAACTTGCGTTGCTAACAAGCCTTTTTTTTCCAGTGCTTACTTTAAACAATGCTGGTATTACAAGTTTTCTGAATGGCTGCGTTAGCCTCAGAAAAGTGAGCTTTGAGCAAAATTTAGCTCCACTTCTACCTGTAATACCAGCGTTGCTTACGGTAGCGGTAAGCTGGAAAAATGTGCTCGTGCACGATCTCCCCATAGGAAACAATGGGGCTGATCTGGCTGAAAAAAAACCTAACACCTGCAAAAAAGCAGCGTTCAGCTCTTAACGCAGCCCCATCCTATGGGGAAATATTTTCTAAGTCTACACCTAACACCCTAACATGAACTCCGAGTCTAAACACCCCTAGCCTTACACTTATTAACCCCTAATCTGCCACCCCCGACATCGTCGCCACCTGCATTATACTATTAACCCCTAATCTGCCGCTCCAGACACCGCCGCCACCTACATTATCCCTATGAACCCTTAATCTGCTGCCCCTAACATCACAGAGACCTATATTTTATTTATTAACCCCTAATCTGCTGCCCCAACGTTGCCGCCACCTACCTACACTTATTAACCCCTAATCTGCCAACTGGACATCGCCGCCACTATAATAAATGTATTAACCCCTAAACCGCTGCACTCCTGCCTCGCAAACGCTATAATAAATTTTATTAACCCCTAATCTGCCCTCCCTAACATCGCCGCCACCTACCAACAATTATTAACCCCTAATCCTCCGCTCCCAATGTCGCCGCTACTATAATAAAGTTATTAACCCCTAAACCTAAGTCTAACCCTAACACCCCCCCTAAGTTAAATCTATTTTTAATAAATCTAAATAAAATTACTATAATTAAATAAATTATTCATATTTAAAACTAAATACTTACCTATAAAATAAACCATAAGATAGCTACAATATAACTAATAGTTACATTGTAGCTATTTTAGGATTTATATTTATTTTACTGGCAACTTTGTATTTATTTTAACTAGGTACAATAGTTATTAAATAGTTAATAACTATTTAATAGCTACCTAGTTAAAATAATTACAAAATTACCTGTAAAATAAATCCTAACCTAAGTTACAAATACACCTAACACTACACTATCAATAAATGAATTAAATAAATTAACTACAATTATCTAAACTAAAATACAATTAAATAAACTAAACTATATTACAAAAAAAACAAACACTAAATTACAAAAAATAAAAAAATATTACAAGAAGTTTAATCTAATTACACCTACTCTAATCCCCCTAATAAAATAAAAAAGCCCCCCAAAATAATAAAATTCGCCATCCTAAACTAAATTACAAATTTACCAGCCCTTAAAAGGGCTTTTTGCGGGGCATTGCTCCAAAGTAATCAGCTCTTTTACCTGTAAAAAAAAGAAATACAATACCCCCCCAACATTACAACCCACCACCAACACACCCCTACTCTAAAACCCACCCGATCCCCCCTTAAAAAAAACTAACACTACCCCATTGAAGATCACCCTACCTTGAGCCGTCTTCAGCCAGCCGGGCACCGATGGGGCAGAAGAGGACATGCGGACCGGCACAAGTCTTCATCCGATCCGGCCAGAAGTCTTCATCCGATCAGGGCAGAAGAGGTCCTCCATCCAGCAGAAGTCTTCATCCAAGCGGCATCTTCTATCTTCATCCATCAGGCGCGGAGCGGCTCCATCTTCAAGACATCTGACGCGGAGCATCCTCTTCTTTCCGACGACTAACGACGAATGAAGGTTCCTTTAAATGACGTCATCCAAGATGGCGTCCCTTAAATTCCGATTGGCTGATAGGATTCTATCAGGCAATCGGAGTTAAGGTAGGAAAATTCCGATTGGTTGCTTTAATCAGCCAATCGGATTGAAGTTCAATCCGATTGGCTGATTGGATCAGCCAATAGAATTTACATTGCATTCTATTGGCTGATCCAATCGGATCGGATGGAGACTTGTACCGGTCCGGATGTCCTCTTCTGCCCCATCGGTGCCCGGCTAGCTGAAGACGGCTCAAGGTAGGGTGATCTTCAATGGGGTAGTGTTAGGTTTTTTTAAGGGGGATAGGGTGGGTTTTAGAGTAGGGGTGTGTGGGTGGTGGGTTTTAATGTGGGGGGGTATTGTATTTCTTTTTTTACAGGTAAAAGAGCTGATTACTTTGGGGCAATGCCCCGCAAAAAGCCCTTTTAAGGGCTGGTAAAAGAGCTGATTACTTTGTAATTTAGTTTAGGATAGGGAATTTTGTTATTTCTTCTTGTAATATTTTTTATTTTTTGTAATTTAGTGTTTGTTTTTTTGTTGTAATATAGTTTAGTTTATTTAATTGTATTTTGTTTTAGATATTTGTAGTTAATTTATTTAATTAATTTATTGATAGTGTAGTGTTAGGTGTATTTGTAACTTCGGTTAGGATTTATTTTACAGGTAATTTTGTAATTATTTTAACTAGGTAGCTATTAAATAGTTATTAACTATTTAACAGCTATTGTACCTAGTTAAAATAAATACAAAGTTGCCTGTAAAATAAATATAAATCCTAAACTAGCTACATTGTAACTATTAGTTATATTGTAGCTAGCTTAGGGTTTATTTTATAGGTAAGTATTTAGTTTTAAATAGGATTAATTTATTTAATTGTAGTAATTTTACTTAGATTTATTTAAATTATATTTAACTTAGGGGGTGTTAGGGTTAGGGTTAAATTTAGGTTTAGGGGTTAATAACTTTATTATAGTAGCGGCGACGTTGGGGGCGGGAGATTAGGGGTTAAAAATTGTAGGTAGGTGGCGGCGATGTTAGGGAGGGCAGATTTGGGGTTAATAAAATTTATTATAGTGTTTACGTGGCGGGAATGCGGCAGTTTAGGGTTTAATACATTTATTATAGTGGCGGCGATGTCCGGTCGGCAGATTAGGGGTTAATAAGTGTAGGTAGGTGGCGACGACGTTGGGGGGGCAGATTAGGTGTTAATAAATATAATGTAGGTGTCGGCGATGTTAGGGGCAGCAGATTAGGGGTTCATAGGTATAATGTAGGTGGCAGCGATGTCTGGTTGGCAGATTAGGGGTTAAAAAATGTTATTTTAGTGTTTGCGATGTGGGGGGCCTCGGTTTAGTGGTTCATACGTAGTTTATGGGTGTTAGTGTACTTTTTAGCACTGTAGTTAAGAGCTTTATGTTCCGGCGTTAGCCCATAAAACTCTTAACTACTGACTTTTATATGCGGTAGGAGTCTTGGAGGTAGAGGCTGTACCGCTCACTTCTTCCAAGACTTGTAATACCAGCGTTAGCCAAATCCCATTAAAAACATAGGATACGCAATTGATGTAAGGGGATTTGTGGTATGGAAAAGTCGCGGAAAAAAAGTGTGCGGTACACCTGTACCTGCCATACTCGTAATACCAGCGGACGTTAAAAAGCAGCGTTAGGACCCCTTAACAGTGCTTTTTAAAGCTAACGCAGAACTCATAATCTAGGCGTTTGGTTCTAACTTCTTACTAAGTGGAAGTGATTGGATAATATCTAGTTATTCCCAACTATGATTAAATATTCCATAAACCACTGCAAAGGTATTGTTAGAAAAAATGGAGGGTATTCTTTATAATATAATATAATAATATAATATATCTATAATATAATAGAGTACTAATTAGTGACCCAATATGTAAACAATGAGCTCAAATGATTTTAACCTCACATGCTCTATGGCTCTATTTCGCTATATCTAAAAGAAACATTAATATTGGAGTGATCAAAGTGAAATTGGGCTATATATAGGCTATATATAGAGGCCCTCTTATAGAAACCAATGTCCCAGACTCTGTGAGTGAAAACCTTGTGCATACAAACGTGATTAGAAGATTATTATAAAGTGAAAAATTAACAAAACCCAAGCTGTAATACATCATTTGTAATATCCAATATTCCTAGATACCTGACATATAAACTAGTAAGCATATGCACTTAATTGGGACGTCTCCCTTTGGGTGCTAATAAAATGAATAAAAATAGTGATAGCCACCTTAAATGACTATAAACTCTCTAAAAAGTCCTTGACTTCTTTGTTTCTTTAAAAGTTTTTAAATGAAGGCTTGAAATTCCTTACGGCTAGATTTAGAGTTTTGTCGGTAAGGACCCGCGTAGCTAACGCTGGCTTTTTTCTGGCCGCACCATAAAAATAACTCTGGTATTGAGAGTCCACATAAAGGCTGCGGTAGGCTCCAAAAAAGGAGCGTAGAGCATATTTAACGCAAATGCAACTCTCGATACCAGAGTTGCTTACGGACGCGGCCAGCCTCAAAAACGTGCTTGTGCACGATTCCCCCATAGGAAACAATGGGGCTGTTTGAGCTGAAAAAAAACCTAACACCTGCAAAAAAAGCCGCGTTCAGCTCCTAACGCAGCCCCATTGTTTGCTATGGGGAAACACTTCCTACGTCTGCACCTAACACCCTAACATGTACCCCGAGTCTAAACACCCCTAGCCTTACACTTATTAACCCCTAATCTGCCGCCCCCGCTATCGCTGACCCCTGCATATTATTATTAACCCCTAATCTGCCGCTCCGTAAACCACCGCTACTTACATTGTCCTTATGTACCCCTAATCTGCTGCCCCTAACACCGCCAACCCCTATATTATATTTATTAACCCCTAATCTGCCCCCCACAACGTTGCCTCCACCTGCCTACACTTATTAACCCCTAATCTGCCGAGCGGACCGCACCGCTATCATAATAAAGTTATTAACCCCTAATCCGCCTCACTAACCCTATAATAAATAGTATTAACCCCTAATCTGCCCTCCCTAACATCGCCGACACCTAACTTCAATTATTAACCCCTAATCTGCAGACCGGAGCTCACCGCTATTCTAATAAATGTATTAACCCCTAAAGCTAAGTCTAACCCTAACACTAACACCCCCCTAACTTAAATATAATTTAAATCTAACTAAATTAATTAACTCTTATTAAATAAATTATTCCTATTTAAAGCTAAATACTTACCTGTAAAATAAATCCTAATATAGCTACAATATAAATTATATTTATATTATAGCTATTTTAGGATTAATATTTATTTTACAGGTAACTTTGTATTTATTTTAACCAGGTACAATAGCTATTAAATAGTTAAGAACTATTTAATAGCTAAAATAGTTAAAATAATTACAAAATTACCTGTAAAATAAATCCTAACCTAAGTTACAATTAAACCTAACACTATACTATCATTAAATTAATTAAATAAAATACCTACAATTACCTACAATTAAACCTAACACTACACTATCAATACATTAATTAAATACAATACCTACAAATAACTACAATGAAATAAACTAACTAAAGTACAAAAAATAAAAAAGAACTAAGTTACAAAAAATAAAAACATAATTTATGCTTACCTGATAAATTTATTTCTCTTGTAGTGTATCCAGTCCACGGATCATCCATTACTTATGGGATATTTACTCCTCCCCAACAGGAAGTGCAAGAGGATTCACCCAGCAGAGCTGCTATATAGCTCCTCCCCTAACTGCCATTACCAGTCATTCGACCGAAAACATGCAGAGAAAGGAAAACCATAGGGTACAGTGGTGACTGTAGTTTAATGGAAAAATTACCTGCCTTAAAGTGACAGGGCGGGCCGTGGACTGGATACACTACAAGAGAAATAAATTTATCAGGTAAGCATAAATTATGTTTTCTCTTGTTAAGTGTATCCAGTCCACGGATCATCCATTACTTATGGGATACCAATACCAAAGCTAAAGTACACGGATGACGGGAGGGACAGGCAGGCTCTTTATACGGAAGGAACCACTGCCTGAAGAACCTTTCTCCCAAAAACAGCCTCCGAAGAAGCAAAAGTGTCAAATTTGTAAAATTTGGAAAAAGTATGAAGAGAAGACCAAGTTGCAGCCTTGCAAATCTGTTCAACAGAAGCCTCATTCTTAAAGGCCCAAGTGGAAGCCACAGCTCTAGTAGAATGTGCTGTAATTCTTTCAGGAGGCTGCTGTCCAGCAGTCTCATAGGCTAACCGTATTATGCTACGAAGCCAAAAGGAGAGAGAGGTAGCCGAAGCTTTTTGACCTCTCCTCTGACCAGAATAAACGACAAACAGGGAAGAGGTTTGTCGAAAATCCTTAGTTGCCTGTAGATAAAATTTCAGGGCACGGACTACATCTAGATTGTGTAGCAGACGTTCCTTTTTCGAAGAAGGATTAGGACACAAAGATGTAACCACAATCTCTTGATTGATATTCCTGTTAGTGACCACCTTAGGTAGGAACCCAGGTTTAGTACGCAGAACTACCTTGTCTGAATGAAAAATCAGATAAGGAGAATCACAATGTAAGGCAGATAACTCAGAGACTCTTCGAGCCGAGGAAATCGCCATTAAAAACAGAACCTTCCAAGATAACAACTTGATATCAATGGAATGAAGGGGTTCAAACGGAACCCCCTGTAAAACATTAAGAACTAAGTTCAAACTCCATGGTGGAGCAACAGTTTTAAACACAGGCTTGATCCTAGCTAAAGCCTGACAAAAAGCTTGAACGTCCGGAACTTCTGACAGACGTTTGTGTAAAAGAATGGACAGAGCTGAAATCTGTCCCTTTAAGGAACTAGCGGATAAACCCTTTTCTAAACCTTCTTGTAGAAAAGACAATATCCTCGGAATCCTAACCTTACTCCATGAGTAACTCTTGGATTCGCACCAATATAAGTATTTGCGCCATATCTTATGGTAAATCTTTCTGGTAACAGGCTTCCTAGCCTGTATTAAGGTATCAATAACTGACTCAGAAAAACCACGTTTTGATAAAATCAAGCGTTCAATTTCCAAGCAGTCAGCTTCAGAGAAATTAGATTTTGATGTTTGAAGGGACCCTGGATCAGAAGGTCCTGTTTCAGAGGTAGCGACCAAGGTGGACAGGATGACATGTCCACTAGATCTGCATACCAAGTCCTGCGTGGCCATGCAGGCGTTATTAGAATCACTGATGCTCTCTCCTGTTTGATTCTGGAAATCAATCGAGGAAGCATCGGGAAGGGTGGAAACACATAAGCCATCCCGAAGGTCCAAGGTGCTGTCAAAGCATCTATCAGAACCGCTCCCGGATCCCTGGATCTGGACCCGTAACGAGGAAGCTTGGCGTTCTGTCGAGACGCCATGAGATCTATCTCTGGTTTGCCCCAACGTCGAAGTATTTGGGCAAAGACCTCCGGATGAAGTTCCCACTCCCCCGGATGAAAAGTCTGACGACTTAAGAAATCCGCCTCCCAGTTCTCCACTCCCGGGATGTGGATTGCTGACAGGTGGCAAGAGTGAGACTCTGCCCAGCGAATTATCTTTGATACTTCCATCATTGCTAGGGAGCTTCTTGTCCCTCCCTGATGGTTGATGTAAGCTACAGTCGTGATGTTGTCCGACTGAAACCTGATGAACCCCCGAGTTGTTAACTGGGGCCAAGCCAGAAGGGCATTGAGAACTGCTCTCAATTCCAGAATGTTTATTGGTAGGAGACTCTCCTCCTGATTCCATTGTCCCTGAGCCTTCAGAGAATTCCAGACAGCGCCCCAACCTAGTAGGCTGGCGTCTGTTGTTACAATTGTCCAGTCCGGCCTGCTGAATGGCATCCCCCTGGACAGATGTGGCCGAGAAAGCCACCATAGAAGAGAATTTCTGGTCTCTTGATCCAGATTCAGAGTAGGGGACAAGTCTGAGTAATCCCCATTCCACTGACTTAGCATGCACAATTGCAGCGGTCTGAGATGTAGACGTGCAAAGGGTACTATGTCCATTGCTGCTACCATTAAGCCGATCACCTCCATGCATTGAGCTACTGACGGGTGTTGAATGGAATGAAGGACACGGCATGCATTTTTAAGCTTTGTTAACCTGTCTTCTGTCAGGTAAATCTTCATTTCTACAGAATCTATAAGAGTCCCCAAGAAGGGAACTCTTGTGAGTGGAAAGAGAGAACTCTTCTTTTCGTTCACCTTCCATCCATGCGACCTTAGAAATGCCAGTACTAACTCTGTATGAGACTTGGCAGTTTGAAAGCTTGAAGCTTGTATCAGAATGTCGTCTAGGTACGGAGCTACCGCAATTCCTCGCGGTCTTAGTACCGCCAGAAGAGCACACAGAACCTTTGTGAAGATTCTCGGAGCCGTAGCCAATCCGAATGGAAGAGCTACAAACTGGTAATGCCTGTCTAGAAAGGCAAACCTTAGATACCGGTAATGATCTTTGTGAATCGGTATGTGAAGGTAAGCATCCTTTAAATCCACTGTGGTCATGTACTGACCCTTTTGGATCATGGGTAAAATTGTCCGAATAGTTTCCATTTTGAACGATGGAACTCTTAGGAATTTGTTTAGGATCTTTAAATCCAAGATTGGCCTGAAAGTTCCCTCTTTTTTGGGAACCACAAACAGATTTGAGTAAAACCCTTGTCCTTGTTCCGACCGCGGAACCGGATGGATCACTCCCATTAATAAAAGATCTTGTACGCAGCGTAGAAACGCCTCTTTCTTTATTTGGTTTGTTGACAACCTTGACAGATGAAATCTCCCTCTTGGGGGAGAGAATTTGAAGTCTAGAAGGTATCCCTGAGATATGATCTCTAACGCCCAGGGATCCTGGACATCTCTTGCCCAAGCCTGGGCGAAGAGAGAAAGTCTGCCCCCCACTAGATCCGTTCCCGGATCGGGGGCCCTCGATTCATGCTGTCTTAGGGGCAGCAGCAGGTTTCCTGGCCTGCTTGCCCTTGTTCCAGGACTGGTTAGGTCTCCAGCCTTGTCTGTAGCGAGCAACAGCTCCTTCCTGTTTTGGTGCAGAGGAAGTTGATGCTGCTCCTGCTTTGAAATTACGAAAGGAACGAAAATTAGACTGTCTAGCCTTAGGTTTGGCTCTGTCTTGAGGCAGGGCATGGCCTTTACCTCCTGTAATGTCAGCGATAATTTCTTTCAACCCGGGCCCGAATAAGGTCTGCCCTTTGAAAGGTATATTAAGCAATTTAGATTTAGAAGTAACGTCAGCTGACCAGGATTTTAGCCACAGTGCTCTGCGTGCCTGAATGGCGAATCCGGAATTCTTAGCCGTAAGTTTAGTTAAATGTACTACGGCATCTGAAATAAATGAGTTAGCTAACTTAAGGGCTTTAAGCTTGTGTGTAATCTCATCTAATGGAGCTGATTCAAGTGTCTCTTCCAGAGACTCAAACCAAAATGCTGCTGCAGCCGTGACAGGCGCAATGCATGCAAGAGGTTGCAATATAAAACCTTGTTGAACAAACATTTTCTTAAGGTAACCCTCTAACTTTTTATCCATTGGATCTGAAAAGGCACAGCTATCCTCCACCGGGATAGTGGTACGCTTAGTTAAAGTAGAAACTGCTCCCTCCACCTTAGGGACCGTTTGCCATAAGTCCCGTGTGGTGGCGTCTATTGGAAACATCTTTCTAAATATCAGAGGGGGTGAGAACGGCACACCGGGTCTATCCCACTCCTTAGTAACAATTTCAGTAAGTCTCTTAGGTATAGGAAAAACGTCAGTACTCGCCGGTACCGCAACATATTTATCCAACCTACACATTTTCTCTGGTATTGCAACTGTGTTACAATCATTCAGAGCCGCTAACACCTCCCCTAGTAATACACGGAGGTTTTCCAGCTTAAATTTAAAATTTGAAATATCTGAATCCAGTTTGTTTGGATCAGAACCGTCACCCGCAGAATGAAGCTCTCCGTCCTCATGTTCTGCAAGTTGTGACGCAGTGTCTGACATGGCCCTAATATTATCAGCGCACTCTGTTCTCACCCCAGAGTGATCACGCTTACCTCTTAGTTCTGGTAATTTAGCCAAAACTTCAGTCATAACAGTAGCCATATCCTGTAATGTGATTTGTAATGGCCGCCCAGATGTACTCGGCGCTACAATATCACGCACCTCCCGAGCGGGAGATGCAGGTACTGACACGTGAGGCGAGTTAGTCGGCATAACTCTCCCCTCGTTGTTTGGTGAAATATGTTCAATTTGTACAGATTGACTTTTATTTAAAGTAGCATCAATACAGTTAGTACATAAATTTCTATTGGGCTCCACTTTGGCTTTAGCACATATAGCACAGATATCTTCCTCTGAATCAGACATGTTTAACACACTAGCAAATAAACTAGCAACTTGGAAATACTTTTCAAGTAATTTACTATAATATGAAAATGTACTGTGCCTATAAGAAGCACAGAAAAAGTTATGACAGTTGAAAATTAATAAACTGAAAAGTTATAGCATCAAATCTTTGTAAAAAACACAATTTTAGCAAAGGATTGCTCCCATTAGCAAAGGATAACTAACCCTGATAGCAGAAAAAAAAAAAAAAAATACAGAAATAAACGTTTTTTTTTTTTATCACAGTCAACTACAATCTCACAGCTCTGCTGTGAGTGATTACCTCCCTCAAAACAAGTTTTGAAGACCCCTGAGTTCTGTAGAGATGAACCGGATCATGCAGGGACGACAATAAACTTCTGACTGAATTTTTTGATGCGTAGCAAAAGCACCAAAAAAGGTCCCTCCCCCTCACACATAACAGTGAGAGAGATCAGTAAACTGTCATAAATTAAATAAAACGACTGCCAAGTGGAAAAAAATAGTGCCCAAAACATTTTTTCACCCAGTACCTCAGAAAATTAAACGATTTTACATGCCAGCAAAAAACGTTTAACATTAATAAATTGAGTGTTATTAAAAAGCCTGTTGCTAGTCCCTGCAAATTAGGCTAAAGTCTTATGCATACAGTATAATTCCAGTGAAGTGCCATTCCCCAGAATACTGAAGTGTAAAATATACATACATGACAGCCTGATACCAGTTGCTGCTACTGCATTTAAGGCTGAGTTTACATTATATCGGTATGGCAGAATTTTCTCATCAATTCCATTGTCAGAAAATAATAAGCTGCTACATACCTCTTTGCAGATTAATCTGCCCCCTGTCCCCTGATCTGAAGTTTACCTCTCCTCAGATGGCCGAGAAACAGCAATATGATCTTAACTACTCCGGCTAAAATCATAGAACAACTCAGGTAGATTCTTCTTCAAATTCTACCAGAGAAGGAATAACACACTCCGGTGCTATTATAAAATAACAAACTTTTGATTGAAGGTATGAAACTAAGTATAATCACCACAGTCCTCTCACACATCCTATCTATTCGTTGGGTGCAAGAGAATGACTGGGAATGGCAGTTAGGGGAGGAGCTATATAGCAGCTCTGCTGGGTGAATCCTCTTGCACTTCCTGTTGGGGAGGAGTTAATATCCCATAAGTAATGGATGATCCGTGGACTGGATACACTTAACAAGAGAAAAAATATTTACAAACATACGAAAAATATTACAACAATTTTAAACTAATTACACCTACTCTAAGCCCCCTAATAAAATAACAAAGACCCCCAAAATAAAAAATGCCCTACCCTATTCTAAATTACTAAAGGGCCCTTTGCGGGGCATGCCCCAAGAAGTTCAGCTCTTTTGCCTGTAAAAAAAAATATACAATACCCTCCCCCAACATTACAACCCACCACCCACATACCCCTAATCTAACCCAAACCCCCCTTAAATAAACCTAACACTAAGCCCCTGAAGATCATCCTACCTTGTCTTCACCTCACCGGGTATCACTGATCGGTCCTGGCTCCAAAATCTTCATCCAACCCAAGCGGGGGCTGGCGATCCATCATCCGGTGGCTGAAGAGGTCCAGAAGAGGCTCCAAAGTCTTCATCCTATCCGGGAAGAAGAGTAGATCCGGACCGGCAACCATCATCTTCCAAGCGGCATCTTCTATCTTCATCCGATGAGGACCGGCTATCAGCCAATCGGAATTAAGGTAGGAATATTCTGATTGGCTGATGGAATCAGCCAATCAGAATCAAGATCAATCCGATTGGCTGATCCAATCAGCCAATCAGATTGAGCTCGCATTCTATTGGCTGATCGGAACTGATAGAATCCTATCAGCCAATCGGAATTCGAGGGACGCCATCTTGGATGACGTCCCTTAAAGGAACCGTCATTCTTCAGTTGGACGTCGCCGGATGAAGATGGGTCCGCGGTGGAGGTCTTCAGGATGGAGCCGGTCCTCCATCCTGAAGACCTCCTGGTGATACCTGGTGAGGTGAAGACAAGGTAGGATGATCTTCAGGGGCTTAGTGTTAGGTTTATTTAAGGGGGGTTTGGGTTAGATTAGGGGTATGTGGGTGGTGGGTTGTAATGTTGGGGGGGGTATTGTATGTTTTTTTTTACAGGCAAAAGAGCTGAACTTCTTGGGGCATGCCCCGCAAAGGGCCCTGTTCAGGGCTGGTAAGGTAAAAGAGCTTTGAACTTTAGTAATTTAGAATAGGGTAGGGCATTTTTTATTTTGGGGGTCTTTGTTATTTTATTCGGGGGCTTAGAGTAGGTGTAATTAGTTTAAAATTGTTGTAATATTTTTCGTATGTTTGTAAATATTTTTTTATTTTTTGTAACTTAGTTCTTTTTATTTTTTGTACTTTAGTTAGTTTATTTCATTGTAGTTATTTGTAGGTATTGTATTTAATTAATGTATTGATAGTGTAGTGTTAGGTTTAATTGTAGGTAATTGTAGGTATTTTATTTAATTAATTTAATGATAGTATAGTGTTAGGTTTAATTGTAACTTAGGTTAGGATTTATTTTACAGGTAATTTTGTAATTATTTTAACTATTTTAGCTATTAAATAGTTCTTAACTATTTAATAGCTATTGTACCTGGTTAAAATAAATACAAAGTTACCTGTAAAATAAATATTAATCCTAAAATAGCTATAATATAAATATAATTTATATTGTAGCTATATTAGGATTTATTTTACAGGTAAGTATTTAGCTTTAAATAGGAATAATTTATTTAATAAGAGTTAATTAATTTCGTTAGATTTAAATTATATTTAAGTTAGGGGGGTGTTAGTGTTAGGGTTAGACTTAGCTTTAGGGGTTAATACATTTATTAGAATAGCGGTGAGCTCCGGTCGGCAGATTAGGGGTTAATAATTGAAGTTAGGTGTCGGCAATGTTAGGGAGGGCAGATTAGGGGTTAATACTATTTATTATAGGGTTAGTGAGGCGGATTAGGGGTTAATAACTTTATTATAGTAGCGGTGCGGTCCGCTCGGCAGATTAGGGGTTAATAAGTGTAGGCAGGTGGAGGCGACGTTGAGGGGGGCAGATTAGGGGTTAATAAATATAATATAGGGGTCGGCGGTGTTAGGGGCAGCAGATTAGGGGTACATAAGGATAACTTAAGTAGCGGCGCTTTGCGGTCGGCAGATTAGGGGTTAATTATTGTAGGTAGCTGGCTGCAACGTTGTGGGGGGCAGGTTAGGGGTTAATAAATATAATATAGGGGTCGGCGGTGTTAGGGGCAGCAGATTAGGGGTACATAAGGATAACGTAGGTGGCGGTCGGCAGATTAGGGGTTAAAAAATTAAATCGAGTGGCGGCGATGTGGGGGGACTCGGTTTAGGGGTACATAGGTAGTTTATGGGTGTTAGTGTACTTTAGAGTACAGTAGTTAAGAGCTTTATGAACCGGCGTTAGCCCAGAAAGCTCTTAACTACTGACTTTTTTCTGCGGCTGGAGTTTTGTCGTTAGAATTCTAACGCTCACTTCAGACACGACTCTAAATACCGGAGTTAGAAAAATCCCATTGAAAAGATAGGATACGCAATTGACGTAAGGGGATCTGCGGTATGGAAAAGTCGCGGCTGAAAAGTGAGCGTTAGACCCTTTTTTGAGTGACTCCAAATACCGGAGGTAGCCTAAAACCAGCGTTAGGAGCCTCTAACGCTGGTTTTCACGGCTACCGCCAAACTCCAAATCTAGGCCTTAGAGAGTTTGCTGACAGATTTTATATGAGTATTGCAACATTTGTAGCGTATATTTTGCTATATTTGTAGCGTGTATTTTGTTATATTGTAATGTAGCATATAATTGCAACGTCGCATATTTTTTATATTCACCAGTATATCTTGTGTATGCTATTGATCAGAAGATAGTGGATAGATTGACTATTTATCTAATTATTCATATGAAGATTAGTCCTGTTGGTGGTAGTTGAGTCAAGAATAGATGAACAGGCAGGTAATATATCTACTTTTTCCTAATATGCATGCTTAGTACAATAGAAATTTAGAGTAGAAAGTAGAAAGTTTTACCATCTCCCTAAAAAAGTTGTGTAAGCTAGTAAGCTGATATATTCAAGATGGATTATCTGCATATTCGTTACTAGATATGTGCACAAGCAAAAAAAATTGTTTCTTCTGAAATTTTCAGTTCCGGTTTTTCGGTCAATTTGGGTCATCTGGATTTCAGTAGTCGGTCAGTTCAGTTCAGCCAAATATTTGGAAGAGAATTTCATTCAACCCGAAATTCCATTTATCCACAAAATTAGACTGCTAGGAAATGCCAACAAATCCAAACCTTCATTGTTAACTGGCACACGAGAACATTCAGGAACTAGTAAGAATTCACACAACAAAATTGAAATTATGATACTATATTTTTTTATTTAACTCTCTATTTCCTTTTCCTTCAAATCCCATGTGCTAAAGTTCCTGGTTTGTAATTAATAGTTCTCCTTGATGAGATTTCTAAGAGACAGCAGGAACAGGAGAGGCAGCAGCAGGAAGCAGGTTAACCAAACTAGGCATCTGATAATAATAGTATATAAACCCCAAAAACACTTCAAGGAAGGAGGACAAACGTTTACTAGAGGCATGGCCAGCAGTGGCCAGCAGTGCCCCACCATGAACCATTTCATAATTTTCCAAGAAGGCATTCATCTTGCTCAACAGGTGAGCAAGCCAGGGAATCACTTGACCAAGGCTGGCAGCGTGTTGGCTCAAGTTCTTGATCACATCCCTAAAAAGCTTTAGGACTGCCACTAACTGACCAATCATGGACCAATCATCTGTGCCTAATAGACTCCAGATGCCAATGTATTGATCTGAAGCCATAGCATGGATAGCCCTCTGCTGCTCCAATATATGTTCCAGCATATCAAAGGTCAAGTTCCACTTAAAAGTTATGTCTTGCTTAAGACGGTCCTGGGGAAGCCCTGCCCTCCCCTGCTCCTGCCTAAGGTGCTGACTGGATTTAATACTGTGGTGGAAGTGGCCTGCAATCTCTCTGCACCATTCAAGTAAAGTTTCTAACCTAGAATTGCCTTCAGTGATAGCAGCTTTTACCACAAGGTGAAGGATGAGAGCTGAACAACCCACTGATAAAGTCATCCTTCACCATATTGGCTGCTCCATAGGTGACAACAAATTCCATTTCCATGTTGTTGCCTGCCCGCTCTCCTACCCTTTGTGCTTACCCGTTGTGGGTGTATACTGAGTAAAGAGCTGATGTGTACATGGAGGCCTTTAGGTAACTTTGGACCCCCTCCCAATCCTAGTACTAGGCTTTGAGCCAACCAAAATGTCAATTCAGCCTTTTCACCTTCAGTTCCCCCCACTGTCCGCTTCTGTTTTAGGGGTGGGCTTACACGACACTTATACTCATGCTGCTGCTGCTGCTATTAGTCGCGATAGCAGTGGGCCCTGCATATTTCCTACTCCTGGTGGACATGATAATGCATACTACAACTGATGCTAAAGAAGATAATCCTGCTCCTGCCACAAATGCCACTGCTTCTTTTGTTAATTGAGCTGGAGGAGCAGACAGCGGCCTTGGATATGGTATTTGACTCTGTCAAACAGAAATAACAGTACTTGTACCACTTACAGAAGTAAAAGCAAACACTGTTATTGATGGTGCTGGCAGTATATATAGAAAAAGTATTATATATTTCTATGTATTTTCTAGATAACTATAAACAAATTAAATAAAAATATGTAGTTATGTGCACTAATTACAAGAAAAGAAAATAATTATGCACACAAAGCGTTAAACAAACTTTATTTAAAACTTATGTATATTCCACAACAAAGGCAGCAGGGCTACCTATCTGTCAAAGGCTATGCCCCCACAGCAATATAATAATTACATTTTAATAAACTAAACTTGCAGTGAATGCCAAGAAAATATAAATGCTTCTGCACACAAAGGGTTAAAGCTGTACAAAAAATTATTTACACCCTTAAAAAAGCCAGCAGGCCTACATATCAGTCCAAAGCTATGCTCCCACAGCAATATTATTAATAAACTAAACTTGCAGGGTAAAGTTAAACTAACAGCAACAAAATATGATTGTTTATGCACACAAACAGTTAAACTTTATTGTAAATGTGTTTTTGCCCAAATTAACGCAGCAGACCTACCTATCTGTCACAGGCTACGCCCCCACAGCAATCTAATCATTACATTTTTTTTATTATAAATTTTTTATTGAGACAATCAAACAAGAAAATAAACAACAGAAAAACAAGTGCAAGTCATTACAGCAGTACACTTTTACGCCATTGCGAACACATAAGACTGTTAGCATTAGGTATGTTCGTGGATGGGCCTATGTGTTCATTGACTATAGTAAAGTAATGTTACTTGCCTATAAGTAACATGTCTCTATTTTACAGTATTAGAGAAAATAATAAATGAAATACATATAATGCAATATACAGCTCTCAGGTGGTTTATCATCAACAGGTTTATAAAGAAGTGTACAATTGTTCATAAATATAAACAGTAACATTGGCCTAAATATAGATATCAATATATATTTGGACATTCATGAATTTATATAGATATGTGTATTTGTAGATGTCCAGAGGCAAGGTAAGGGGAAGAAGAAAAGGGGGAGAGGCGATGGGGTTCTCTGATAATCAGGTTTCAACAATATTTTAGTTTAATGTAGTCTAATCGGGAAAAAGAGTGAGCCACGGATGCCATATCTGGAAGTATTGATCAACCTTATCTAGTACTCTAAAGGAGTATTGCTTCATCAGCCTAATATGTCTGATTATAGATAATACTTGTGTAAACGACGGTGAGGTTTTATTTCTCCATGCTCTGGCTATAGCAAGCTTGGTAGCCATAAAAAGATAGATCGTGAGTGCGTCAGTGTAGTTATTTATAATCATTACATTTTAATAAACTAAACTTGCAGTTAACGCCAAGACAATATAAATGCTTCTGCACACAAAGGCGATCGTGATTTACGCTTGAATGATTATCACGACTTGAGAGCTCTGGTTAAAGGAACACTCAGTGCAGTAGAAGTGCATAATTAACAAGTGCATAATAAAAAGACAAGGCAATAACACCTACTCTGAATTTCAAATAAGCAGTAGATTTTTGTCTGACAAATGTATTATATCTCCCATTTTCCGGCCCCTTGTATCATGTGACAGACATCAGCCAATCACAGACTAGTATACATATACCCTGTAAGCTTGTGCACATGCTCAGTAGGATCTTGTTCCCCAGAACGTTTGAATATAAAAAGAGCAAAATCTGATAATGGCAGTAAATTGGAAAATGTCTTAAAACTGCTGCTCTTTCTGAATCATAAGTTTATTTTGACTTGAGTGTCCCTTTAACTGTTTCACAAAACTTAAAAAAAAAATGCAAAAAAACACATAAAAAATATATCGTAATAACTCTATCTAATAAAAATTATAAAAAAAAATATTGCACACAAAAGTTATGAGGGCTCAAAGAAATGGGGTCTCAGGTGTTAAAAAAGGCAGGTAAATGGCTTTTACATTGAGGTGCATACATATACATGTCTAAAGATGTATATACATGAATATATATATATGTCTATACTGTATATGTATACATATGTATTTATGTATTTATATGTGTATATACAGTATGTATTTATATGTGTATATATGTATGTATGTATTTATATGTGTATATATGTATTTATGTATTTATATGTATACATATGTATTTATGTATTTATATGTGTACACATGTATTTATGTATTTATATGTGTATATATGTATTTATGTATTTATATGTGTATATATGTATTAATGTATTTATATGTATACATATGTATTTATGTATTTATATGTGTATATATGTATTTATGTATTTATATGTGTATATATGTATTTATGTATTTATATGTGTATATATGTACATATGTATTTATATGTGTATATATGTATATATGTATTTATATGTGTATATATGTATATATGTATTTATATGTGTATATATGTATTTATATGTGTATATATGTACATATGTATTTATATGTGTATATATGTATGTATATGTGTATATATGTATTTATGTATTTATATGTATACATATGTATTTATGTATTTATATGTATATATATGTATTTATGTATTTATATGTATATATATGTATTTATGTATTTATATGTATACATATGTATTTATGTATTTATATGTGTATATATGTATTTATGTATTTATATGTGTATATATGTATTTATGTATTTATATGTATAAATATGTATTTATGTATTCATATGTGTAAATATGTATTTATGTATTTATATGTGTAAATATGTATTTATGCATTTATATGTGTATACACAGTATGTATTTATGTATTTATATGTGTAAATATGTATTATGTATTTATATGTGTAAATATGTATTTATGTATTTATATGTGTATATACAGTATGTATTTATGTATTTATATGTGTAAATATGTATTTATGTATTTATATGTGTATATACAGTATCTATTTATGTATTTATATGTGTATATATATGTATATATATATATATATATATATATTTATGTGTATATACATTATGTATTTATTTATTTATATGTGTATATATGTATTTATGTATTTATATGTGTATATATGAATTTATGTATTTATATGTGTATATATGTATTTATGTATTTATAAGTGTAGATATGTATTTATGTATTTATATGTGTATATACAGTATGTATTTATGTATTTATATGTGTATATATGTATTTATGTATTTATATGTGTGTGTGTATATATGTATTTATGTATTTATATGTGTCTATATGTACAGTATTTATGTATTTATACGTGTATATATGTATTTATGTATTTATACGTGTAGATATGTATTTATGTATTTATATGTGTATATACAGTATGTATTTATGTATTTATATGTGTATATACAGTATGTATTTACAGACATATATACACATATAAACACATAAATACATATGCACACATATATATAGACATTTTGCAGTTAAAGGGACATGATACCCCAACATTTTCTTTTATGATTTAGGTAGAACATACAATTTTAAACAACTTTCCAGTTTACTTCTATTATCAAACTTGTTTCATTCTCTTGGTATCATTTGTTGAATGAACAGCAATGCGCTACTGGTTTTTAACTGAACACATGGGTTAGCCAACGATAATCGGTATATATATGCAGCCACCAATCAGGTTCTTTGCTGCTCCTGAGCTTTCCTAGATAAACCTTTCAGCAAAGGATAACAAGAGAAGGAAGCAAATAATAGAAGTAAATTGGAATGTTTTTTAAAATTGTATACTCTGTCTAACTCATGAATGTCTAATTATGACTTTACTGTCCCTATAAGTAGATGAAAACATGTTAAAGCATATTTATGCAATATTCATATTTAATTAAGTGTTATACTGTGCATTTACTTGAAATATTTCACATTTCAATGTTCTGCACATAACAAAATATGTTCTATGTATTTATAAATAGACATTCCTATATGTTTCTGTATATATCTATACCTATATATAATCATGTATCTCTCTCTCTCTCTCTCTCTCTCTCTATATATATATATATAGATAGATAGATAGGTAGATAGATAGATAGATAGATAGATAGATATAGATAGATAGATATATAATGTACCACAAAAGCATCAGATATATGTAAAAGTATTTATTTATTTATTTATTTATTAATAAATAGAACATATTCTTCTATGTGAAGAACATTGGAATGTGAAATATACATATTTTTATGTCAGGTTTGGGCACATAGGAAGTGCAGGGCAACTAGCCCGGAGCATAGCTAAGGGTTAAGGCCTGGTTGAGTGAGGGCTGCTGCTGTGTGTGTGTTTGTTACAATGTTGCATTGTGTTGAGAGGGGTTTACCAACCTTGTTTATGGGATGTACAGGGAGTCCACTTCCTCTTTGTTCCGGTGGATCCCTTGAAGCTCTTTCTACAACATGGATCATAGCGGGAATCGCATCAAGGACGAACCTGTGGAGTGGGAAGAGATGGATCTTGAGGATATTGAATGGGTGGGACTATCACGGTGGGTCAGGGCCATGTTTCTGGGCTGTCTATTTCTACCTCCCCTTCAGCGGGGGAGGGTAGTCCCATGTGTTTTCTTCCCCTGTACTGGAGGAGCAGGATGGAGAGGTCAGGTCTGCCCAGGCTTATCAACTAGTGAGACAATGCCTTCAATTGGAGGCTACCAAGGGTGCTGGGTCTGGGGGGCATGGCGTGAGAGCGGGCATTAGGCCAGGGTCCCAGATTTTAGGCACTAGATGGGGGGCTCATGATTCCTCTGGGTTCTACTCTGGGGAGGGCTCGGTAGGCCCTTTAATCGGTGGCGTGGGTAGTGAAAGCAGTGCAGCCTTACCTGCGTCGGTGGTCCTTTCCGGGGAAGCGGTCGCAACGGCGGTGTCCCTGCTTCAGTCATTGGTGTTGGTCCTCGCGGAGGGGTCATCTGCGGGTGCGGCAGTAGTGCAATACCAGGCTCCGATGCCACGTGCTGTGCAGGTCTCAGTCCATTCTTCAGTGCTTTCCCCATCTAAGATGGCCGCCGCGCCTACTTCTGGTTACGTTGAATGGTTCCAGCGGCGCTTCTGGTGACGTCACTTCCCGTCACGGCAGTCGGATCTCGGGCATGGAGCAGAGCAGATCGTCCCCCTTGGTCTCCATGGGTAAGAAGGGAGCACCACGGGGGGGACACCCGCTCTGGGCGATGGGCCAGTTAGCCATCAGGAGGACAGGGGGGTCCATACGAGGCCTGTGGGGGTCGCAGCGGAGGCTAAAAAGGGGGCAAGTGTGGCTCAGGATGCGGGGCAACAAGTGCATCTGGGAGGGGGATTCAGGTGGATAGCAGCAAGGCGTTCCAGACCTGGGCTTCCGCCACGGTTGACAATAAGAGAGGGGAAGCCGTTAGGGCCCCCTCCTCACACTAGAGGCCTACATCAGGTGCAAGCAAGGCCAAGGTGGCCCCTGCGTGCCAAAAGGAAAAGGGAAGGCCCCTGCAGGGTCACGAACAACGGCCGCCCCTAGTAGCATTGCCACTGGCCCTGAACCACAAGCCGTAGGCCTGCAGGGTTCAGTAGTGGCTGGGTCAGGGCAAATAGTAACAAGGGGGCAGCCAAGAGAGGGCACGCTAGCATCAACGCCAGCCCAGGCGAGGGTTTAGCGGGCAATGAGAGCGCTGCAGTAGCAGGCCCTGGAAGGGCAGTTAGGCCACAAGGGCATTATTGGGTCAGTCAGGTTTGAGGATGAATATGAGTGTGTGCAGACTGCCAGTACGGATGAGAAGCCTAGTTATTTGTGTGGCGTGAGTGATAGTGATTGTGAAGCGAGTCAGGAATATGGGGCTGGAGAGGTTAGGGTGGAGACGGCTGGCTCTTCCTGGGGTACTCCCCTCTTGTCTTCTGTGTTTCAGGTCCAAATGGTGTCTTCGTCAGGTAGAGATGTTGCTTCTCAGAGGTCCCGGGCTCTGGTTCCCAGAGTGGCGGCAACACGATCTGACGACCCAAGGTGAACAGACTGTTGCAGACGGTTAGGCCACGGCAGCATCGTGCTCATTGAGGGAATTGCAATCACTCCTAGGACTCCTAATCTTTGCGGGGAGAGTCATCCTGTGGAGTAGGATTTTTTGTAAACTGCTGGAAAGGCAATTGGGGGCAGTAAAACAGCATTGTCACGCATTAGCATCACGGGGGTGGCTGACTTACAGGTGTGGGAGAGATTCCTGCGGGACTTCAATGGCATATGCATGTGGAGGGGCGATCCAGTGTCTAATCAGTTATTGCACCTTTTCACAGACACAGCTGGAGCATTTGAATATGGGGCAAACTTTAAGGGGGCATGGAGTGCGTAGAGCTGGCCACATGGCTGGGCGGACCTTGGGCTCACGCGCAACTTATGCCTCCTGGAGTTGTTTCCCATCATAGTAGCAGTTGAGCTGTGGGGTCATCTTTTTCACGACCGGGCTGTGATTTTCTGGACGGATAATCTCAATGTGGTTTTCACAATCAACAGACTTTCTGCTTCATCGCCTGTGGTGGTGCATTACCTGCGGCACTTGGTGTTGAGATGGTGTTGAGATGGCTGCAGTTCAGGGGCGTATTTAGGTTTTGTGCTGCCCTAGGCACATAGAATCCTTTTTTTTTTGTGCTGCTGCATTTTAAAATTACATTTTCCCTAGCCAGGGCTCGTAAAAATCTTGCATACAGTGAGGCTTAGATTAGAAAGTAGCATGAGCCTATCTAGGTTTAGCTTTCAACAAAGAAGAACACAAGAATAAGAGAACATGAGCCTACCTAAGTTTAACTTTCAACCAAGAACAAGGGAACAAAGAAAATATGATGATACATGTAAAATTTGAAAGTTGTTACAATTGCGTGCCTTATCTGAATCATGAAAGATTAATTTGGACTTTATTGTGTCCCTTTAAAGGGATACGAAACCCACATTTTTTCTTTCAAGATTCAGATAGAGCATTTAATTTTAAACAACTTTCTAATTTAATCCAATATAAACTTTTCTTTGTTCTCTTGGTATCTTTAATTGTAAAATAGGAATGTAAGTTTAGGAGCTGGACCATTTTTGGGTCAGAACCTGGGTAGTACTTGCTGATTGGTGGGTGGCAAAATGTAGACAGCCACCAATCAGCAAGCACTACCTAGGATGCTGAACCAAAAATGGTCCTTTGTCTCCTAAGCTTACAGATTGCATGCTCTATCAGAATTGTAAAGCAGCTCAGCTGCACTCCACTAACACACAATCATCAACCAACCCTTGAAGGTACCATCCATACACATAAATTCACTCATACAGGGGGATCAGAATCAGATCATCAGGGATTGGGATAGCAATGGTATTCTGGGAATCTTTACATAAAGCAGGGCAGGCTCTAAAGAAGGAGTCACTAGCAGAGAATTGAAGATAATATATTTAAGCAGGCAAGTAAGAAAAAAATAAAATCATTTTTAATTTCCCTTCCACTCTATGCTATGACTGACTCTAGGCCCCACAGCCCATATTATTCCATTATCCATTATTTTATTTATGATATGAATCTATGATGTTGATGCCTCATGTCATGTGGATGTGTGCCTGGATTCTGCCCCGCCCCCCTTCCATGGTCAAAATGAAAATCTCACCACCACACTCTCACTGTCACCACCACCAGGCTCACATTTTTTAAAAATTCAAAGTAGAAGTTCTAAGTGTTATAATAGCCAGGCCCCAGGCCTCACAGAGTCACAGCCCATATTAGTTCATATCCAATCCATACCATAACCAGCAACCATGCATCACATGCATTTATCAATTATTTATGAGATATGATATGATTGATCATTATGCCTCATGTCATGTGGATGTGTGCCCGTGCCCAGATTCTGCCCTGACCTGCCCCCCTTCCATGATGGTCAAAATTAAAATCTCACCACCACACTCTCACTCACCAACAAGAGTACCCACTGCCTGTCCCAGGGTCACATTTTTTACAAATTCAAAGTAGAAGAGAGACAAAAGTAAATAAGTGCTGTGCACTCACTGCACTGTGTACTGTATGTAAAAGTAAATAGTAGTAGTATAACTTAAAGACTTCACTTTCACTATGTAGTATAGTACATCATAATATTAGCCATTAGCCAATAATAGCCACTGCCAGGCATCCATCCATGAATGAAAGGTAGGTAGCGTAGTACTAGTAGCCCTAAGCACAGTGAAGCCCACAAAAGTGGCGCAATGACCCGCTACCCGGCTGTCACACTCACTCACCCCAAAACTCCACCATGATGGAATTGGAATTACAAAATATTACCTTTCAAATTTTAAAATTCTGAGGTAGTGCGTCGTGAGTGGACTCGTCACCGTCGGCATCTGTGTCTGCTGCAGCCTGCAGTGCAAACTCACAGGCTCTCCTCTGGCTCTCAGCTATGTCCGGTACTACAGTGTCTCTAGTCCTCCAAGGCGGCTCTGTCTGGTGCTGCGTGTGTCTAGTCTCACGGTCATGAGTCACAGTCAGTGAGTCAGTACTCAGTAGTCACATGAGATGATCTCATCTGTCACTCACTCTGAAACGAGTCACTGTTACTTGCAGCCCGGTACTCTGCTGGGGTCATGGGGAGTCCATTTCCTGCTGCTCAGCCTCAGTGATCACGTGTGTGCACAATGTTTTGCCCCCAGTCCCTCCAGTGCGGTGTGTGAGGTGGAAGTAGTAAAACGTCACGTGACGTCGGCAAAAGCCGGGTCACATGACCGCAGAATGGCGAAATTTTTTTTTGGATCTTTTTAAATAAAATTATAAATATGTTATAACCATTAACTGTGCCAACCTTGCCAACATTGTGCCAGTGCCGCCCCTTCAAATCTGCCACCCTAGGCACCGGCCTTGTTGGCCTCTGCATAAATACACCCCTTCTGCAGTTGAATATCGACTTCAGAGCTTGCCATGTTCCTGGGGTGCAGAATATAGTGGCAGACGCATTGTCTTGCTTCCAGTGGGAGGCGTTCAGGGCTTCTGCTCAGGTTGCAACTCCTAATGGTCTTCCTTGCCTTTCCTTTTTATGGCAGATGGCGGTGGACTGCAGCGGCTGATCTCCTTACTCCGGGCATCACTGGCACCTGCTACCTGGTTGGCGTATGTGAGGTACTGGGGCGAGTGGGTGAGTTTCTGCGACTTACATGAATTTCCTTCATGTGAAGGTGAGCAGAGCTTTCTGCTACAGTGGCTAGCTGAGCTGAGAGGTAAGCAAACAAAAAAGGGTGCAGTGGTGTCCAGGCTCTCGGCAGTCACTTTTGTAGACTGTACGCGTTTCAGGATGCATCGCACTCCTTTCTCATGAAGCAGATAATGAGGGGTTGGGGGCATTTGGAGATCCCGCGAAGAGATGCCAGGGAACGAATTACAGTGGATAGGCTAGTAAAATTTTTGGAAGTACTGCCGGCAATATGCTCTTCGCCTTTCAAGGTCAAGCTTTTCGGGGCAGACTTTGAGCTGGCATTTCATTGCGCACTGAGAGTGGGGGAGTTAGTTCCACATTCAAAGACGGCTGTAGCTGGAAGAATCATGCACAATCACGTTAGGGTGATGGATGACTCATTGATTATTTTTATTCCTAGGTCTAAGATGGACCAAGAGGGCCGGGGAGCCTGTTGCTCGTTGCGGTTGGTAGCTTCATACCAGGAAGTGTGACCAGGAGGATCTTCAAGGTTTCTCATTCATGTGAACGGGGACCCTTTGATGCGATACCAATTCAGAAAGATATTGGGGCGGGTAGCGCAGCAGGCTGGTCTCGATAGCTCACATATAGCGCCACACTCGTTCAGAGTGGGGGCTGCCATGACAGCAGCAGACTTGGGCTTGTTCCCTGACCCTAAATTGAGGTGGAGACACATGTTGTGTCATCAAGCGACTTTCCAGGTCAGGAAAAAGATCAATAGGGACCTGAGGAAGCAGGTTAGGGACCTTGATGGTTTTATTATTGAGCATGGGAACATCCCAGCAGCCTATAAAGGGTTCATTTAGAACCGGCGGGAGTAGATCTGTTCCTTCAGAACATCAGGCAGGCATTACTCCTAAGGGTATAGTGGTGGCGGCAAGAGTCTGGACCATTTAACTTCAGGTCTGTCTCTTGTGGCGGGTGGTCAGGATCACGGCTGCAGGCCGGAAGGAGGTTTGAATGATGGCCATTTCAGTCAGGGTGACGCCAGAGGCTCGGTAGCTTGGACATGCTCTGGTTGGTTATTGACGGGCCGAGAACCCCCTAAATTTACAAAGCTGCATTGAGTATCTCCGCCTTGTGGTCTGCAGCAGTGTCCCCTGGCCATTTTTCTAGAAGGGGTTATATATAGTTAGTCATGTAGGCCCCAATTGCCGCCACCCGTGTTTTATTACCTGTCGTTACCAGTTCCCATTGCTGGTGTTAATAAATACGACCCACGGGTCTTTCACCTACCTAATGTGTCGAGTTTTATTTGACAAAGTTATTAAAGTTCAGCTGTTAAGTTAAGTGTTAAGTTATTACTTAGTTATGTTACGAGCAGACACTCAAGAAAAGTAGGGCATTTAATCCCTTAGAGAATATGTGATCAGGTTTGCATGAGAGTGGGGTGTTTTCCCCCCCCACTTTTTTATCCATTGACTACTATGAGGGAACACGTGAACACATGTGTAATATTCTAAGTTCGTTTTTTTGTGTTTGTCGGGTGAGCGCGCGAGCGAAAACTGTTTACTTTCAACTCAATATGAGCACAACCTGATGCGCGCAAAAAGCTTACTTCTAGCACAATTAACGCTAGAGCGGGAGCATTAATTAGCGCTTCACTTGTAATCTGGCTTCATATCACTCTGGTAATTCTGTGTTTCTATACAAATCCTTAAAGCATCTTTGTAGATATCATATTATTTCTATTCTGTGCATAAAAGATCAAAATTCAATAAAAAAAAATAAAAAACAATTATTAAGTGTAATTTCTGTCTTTAAACACAAATTACTTACATATTGAAATCACTCAGCTCTGAAAGATACTTCCAAACGTGACTTATGGCACCAGTTGAAACAAAATGGTCTTTCTACAGACGGTTATTGTTTTTAATGTCTGCTGCTCACAATAAAACATGAATTGAAAAATTGCTTTTCCCATCTGCATTCCAGAAACCACATCACAAGTAAACTTCTACTCGTCTAAAGAAGATCTTTTCATCAAAGCTTCGGTGTAACTATTGAAGGTGATGAAATAGTTGCTAAATTTGCAACCTATTAATCATTCATTTTGCATCTTTGTAGCATGTCTCAAGTACATT